>NW_008343079.1:523542-536961 GCF_000622305.1 Nannospalax galili
TTAAAATCATTCTTATTAATATATGGTAATTGTACATAGTTCTGGGAAGGCTGAGATATTTAAATGCATGTCTATGATATGAGCTAATCAAATCAAAGTGACCAAACTTTTCATCTCTTTGTCATTACTTTCTGTCAGGAGATTTTGAGCTTCTCTTTCTTCTAGGTATTCATACAGTATGTGATAGCTTATTATGAACTGAATTGCTCTCACTGGGATATAGACAATGGGAACTTATTATTTATAACTAACTATGTTTGAGTGCCCATTCTACAACTTTCCTCTAACCCCTTCTAGCCACTAGCAATCACTATTTTAAAAACTATTTTATTTATTATTTTTTATGTGTTTGAGTGTATTGCCTGCATGTATGTAAGTGCATCTGTGTCATGCAATGCTCTTGGAGGTCAGAAGAGGGCATTGGACCCCTGGAACTGGATTTATGGATGGTTGTTAGCTGTCACGTGGATACTGGGAATGGAGCCCAAGTTCTTTGCAAGAGCAGCCAGTGTTCTTAACTACTAAGCCATCTCCCCAGCCCCAGCAGTCACTATTATACATTTGTATTTACAAAAAAAAATTCCACATAAAAAGTATTTATGGTATTTATGGTATTTATTTTTCTATATGTGATTTGTTTAAATATTCAATATCCAACATTTCTATCTACTTTGTTGCAAATGATAGAATAGCACTCTTTTTTATGGCTGAGTAATATCCCATTGTATATACATAGCACACTGTATTTTATTTATTTATTTTTGAGAATCTCATGTATAAGCATTGTGTTTGCATTATTTCCATCCCTCCCAGTCTCCCTCTAACTCCTCCCGTGTCTCCTGACTCCCTCTGTTTCTTAACCTTGTCCTTGATTATTGTTACACACATATACTGTGAGTAGAACAGCAGTAAGTATGGGACTGCTAGTGTCTCTTTGATATGCTGGTATTATTTTCCTTAGACGTAAAATCAGATTTAGATCATATGGGCTTTCAGGAAACCTTTTTTTAGGGGAAACTTTTTAAAATTGAATTTGTGTGTATTTCATATAGAACATCTCAATCAGTCTTAATCATCTTTATACCCCCTTCCTCACTGGCACCCCTCCCCCAGATTTCATACATTCTGTCATTTGTGTTAAGGCCTATTGTCAGGACAACATTTTTTTTTTTTTTTTTTTTTTTTGTCTTTTTGAGACAGGGTCTCCCTGTAGCCCCAGCTGTCTTGGAACTCATTATGCAGACCAGGCTGGCCTCAAACTCACAAAGTTCTGCCTGCCTCTGCCTCCTGAGTGCTGGGACTAAAGGCGTGTACCACCATGCCTGGCCGTCAGGACAACTTTTAAGAATAAGGACAAAATATGTGATTAGATTATGAGATATTAGAAGAAACCAGTCCAAAGAAATGTTTCCCCTTCAGGATTTGTAATGCCTCAAACCTCAGCAGACTTTAAGTAGATGGTGGTTCTCAACCTTGGCTAAAATATTGAAACTCCTGTAGAGATTTGAAGCAGTGCCCATGCCCAGCTCAACAACCTGAGCTTTGGATTTAATGAGTCATGGTGGGACTTGGGCTCCAGTATTTTCAGGAAGACTGATAGGTGATTATGATGCACAGTCAAGACTCTGAATCACTGCACTACAGGATGAGAATGAGGCTTGTGGTATAAATCTCCTTTGTAGGAAAACAAGTGATGTGTAATCATAGTCCAAGTGATTGATGTGTCTTCTGGACGAGGGTGGTGATTCTGAAGAGGCAAGTAGAACAGGAAGCATACTGACAATAAGCCTGGGAAGATGAGTCCTACTGTCTAAGTAGAAAACAAATACATGTTATGAACCATCATAACTCCTGTGACCTCTGCTACTGGATTATTAGCCTTCAGCAATGAACCAAGAAGAAGAGAGCAAACTGGTCCTAGGTCAGGGGTAAACATCTTAGGGCTGGTCTTTGTGGGCAAGAGTACCTGTGCAAGAGCTTTCATATAATGCCTATTGTATGAGAACTCATGTATAACTGGGATTGATTAGCTCAGCTCATGAAGGAGTCAAGGTATTGATTTATGATGCCATGAACAAGACATCTTTGAAACTAGATTCTCTATTAAGTGAGAAGACTAAGCAGAGTTCTTTACTTGGCCTGTCCTGGACCCTGAGAATGGCAAGCTCTTCAAAGGTTCTTAGTACACCAGACAACAGAGCCAGTGTCTAGTCAAGGTCCAGTGTGGAAGGAGAGTACAAATAGTGCTGAGATGGGGCTAAGATGATCTTTGCAACCCTGCCTGGGAAACCCTAACAGGAGGTGAGAGTTGTCACTCTGGATTCAGGATGGTGTGGGGGAAATGAACCAATGAATACTAGTCCTGGGTTGGCAAGACAAATCTAGGTCATATTCTTTTAAGCATGTCCTTATTTCCATTTTTCATGAGTACTGAAAGAATGTTTTCTCTATAACTTACCTCAGTTTCCTGTACCTCAGTTTCTTTGGCATGGAAAGATGTCATTTTCAGATAATCTCTAAGTGTCTATGCATTACTGAGTATCAGTACCACACAATGATGCATATGCAGGAAGGGGCACAGTAAGCATCAGGCCTAAACGTTCAAGCACTTCTTTTGTCCAGATGTCATCCATCACTAGCCATTTTTAGAGCTCTTGCCATTTCTTTAAAAACTCCAAGATGCAGTAAAACTACAATAGTATAATTTTATTGGAGAAGTATGAAAGATTTTTCCTTTCTAATTCTGGAAAGAAAGCTAAGTGACAAAAGACCAATAGATTACAAATAAGCATAAAAACGATGAATTCTATACCACAAAGATGATTCTGCCCTGTTCTGCGCAAAAGCCACAGGCACGCTGGGAAGTGGGTTAGGCAGGATAGAGAAAGGAAGCTAATTTTAGAGGAAGAATTTTTCAAAGTGAAAGCAGAGGGGCATTAACTGAAGATTATAGAAGATAATGAACATGAGTCATTCTTCAGCACAGAATTAGTCCCTACGTACATTCTTTCTCCCAATATCCTGAAGATCATAAAGCCACAGTAGCAGCCAGCAGTGTTCTTAGCGGTGGGCAAAGCACGAAACACACTTTTCTGCTTCAGGTGCAATGGAATCAGGTTAAAGGGAACAGAGAGAACAAAAGTTGTCACAAGTTGTGGTGGCTCCGAGGGACATGAAGAGAACACTGAGCTGTGAGAGTCTTAAGGATCCAGATCAGGTGATGTTGATATACCCAACACCTCCCCAGGAACAAGCCACAGCCCAGTAGACACTCCACGAGTGTGGGGCCTTCGGGACCCTCATACACATGGCATGGAGAAAAATGAGGCCTAATATAATTTCCTAAGCCAGGCTAAATTTTAGCGACCTGTCTCTGGCCTGTCACTTCTGTGTGGAGGTGACTCATCAGTGCCCTATCTAAGATTGCCTCTGCCCAGTAACAACTGGCATAATAAATTCCCAGTGGCCCACAGTCTTCGCTCCAAATGACACATTCCTATACCCACCCCCTTTTCCACACCCCTTTTGCTTAAACTATATAAGTTGATGCCTGACGCAATAAAGTGAGTTCCTGCCTCGACAAGACTCCCGACCCAGTGTAGTTTTTGAGATGCCAACACTCACCATCCCGCTCAGCCCCTAAGAGAGGGACCCAGGCTGGTCCTGGCCTCTCCCCCTGTGCCGTACCTGTCGGAGCGACCGACACACGAGCAAATGAACGACCACATGAATGAATGATCACATGTGATTTGCCCTAGGGAGGGGGAAGCAGAGGGAGAGGTTTGCTGCAGTTCATTCTGGGCTCAATCTGAGATGCACAAATGAACTAGCTTTGAGGGTATGAGCTGAAAGGACTGCTTCCATCTTGGCCATATTTGTAAGTTACCATCTACTGACGTGCAGTGTGGAGGTGAAAACACAGATGTAAAGAAAGTAGCGAACAGCTAATGGCTTGATTTTTGTGACAGTTCACACTTGGCACTCAGGAACCCCTTTCCCAAAGTGGGGCTGTCAGGCAAGTTAGACTTTGGGAGAAATTCAGTAATGAGAAGTATTCAATAATAACTTTGATAGAATACTTCTAGAGAGGGCCGGAGGGGTAACAGTGGTTAAGAGTGCATACTGCTCCCGCAGAGGACCTGAGTTGGCTTCCCAGTGCTCGTGTGGGGTGGCTCACAATTGCTTGTAACTCCAGCTCCAGGGGATCTGATGCCTCTGGCCTCTATGGGTACCTACAGTCATGTGCATGTACACTCATGTGTGCACGCAGATACATATACTTTAAAGCAATAAAAATAATCCTAAAAAAGAATATTTCTGTACAGTACTTGTCTGAAATCTAAGCTAAGAAGCCTTCAAAGCTTTAGAATCACCTACCTTCCAGATGGATCCCAATAGTATCAACCTTCCCATCATAAGTAATCTCATGGGTCTGCCCCAGGAAACAAGCCTAGTACATTCACTGGATATGCCAATGATGCTGAACCACCTTCTTCCTCTGAGTATATTTGTACATTTTCATTTCAGTTAACAAAGAAATAGGCCTGAGCTAGGACCCTAACAATTAAAGTGCTAAATTTTGTGCATATAGGTAAATGCCAGACATCTCCAAATTTTCAGATGTTTAGACCAAGATAGCACCTTATGGGATTTAACACTTAAAATCTGTCACTGCAAGTCGGCCTAGAATAATTCTAATGACAGCCTCATAGACCCCCCTGCCTGTCTCTCAGTCCAGTCTTTCTTTTATTTCTCTCCCTTCGCCCAGCGTGTTGCCATCAAAGGCCTTCCTGCTGTTGCTTGAATATCCCTCTCCCATCAGTCCCAGGGTGATCTCCTCAGCTTCCTGATTGCTTGCTGTTTGCTACCCAGGTCTCAGGTCATATAACTTCTTTTTTTTTTTTTTTTTCTCAGCTTTCTCTACCCATAACATCAAATATTTCACACCTGGAGACGCCATTCCATCAACTGGATGTAACTTATCACTTATTTTTTAACTTATAGCTTATTTTTTAGCAGCAATTAATACTCTTTGAGTTTATTTTTATCTATCTGTTTGCTTGCTTCTTTCTATTCAGTAACTTAAATGCAAATAGAGCAGGGGCCTTGGTAAGCACTTGGCAGATAGCAATTCCGTACATTTACTTGAATGAAGTGAATTTGTATTCCATACACTGTAAGATGTGCTGAAGGTCTGCAGGAGGAAGACTGGGCTGTGGGGCACAAGGCGTGCTGGAGTAGAATTTTTCATGTGGTGTTTTTTAGGTGTTTGGATCATGGCAAGTCACTCATTGTGCCTCTGTACATAGTTTTTCTCATCTGTAAAATGAGAGAAATGATGTTTGTCTCATAGATTGTTTTGAGACTGAGATTTAACAGCTGCAGAATCATTGTCCATATTATAAATTGCTAGTACAAGTTTGGATTATTCTCCTACACGTGATCTTAAACTCAGGGAATAAAGAATTCTTAATACCTTCTGTGTTTCAAACATGTTTTTGGTAGTGTTTACACAAAATTGTAAAGGGAATTCATTTTACCCAAATTCTTTCCCAAATCATTGAAATTCTGGGGTCTGTGATTTCATATGCAGAAGTATATTTGCATGTCTTAATTAGAGCCAGTGGCAAAAATCCTTGAGAAGGAATTTAGCCTTTTGCCCTCAGGAGCGAAGTGAATTCTCTTCCCAACCAGCCATCTCATTGTTTATGCTGCAGAAGGCAGGTAGTGGAGGCATCAGTTTTGCTTGCAGAATTAGACTGAGCAGTTGGATTAGAATTGATTTACAAATGAAGCAAGTTGAGCTGTTCCAAATAAGGGAATTATAATTTATTTAGCAAAATCTCTTAGCCTTTCATAGGTCTGTGTAATGCAAAGACCAGTTTAATGCTCTCAGGAAGAAAACTGGAAAGAGAGAAGAGGATGAATGCAGCCCGGCCGTGCTGGATCTGAACATGATGCTGCTACCTGTTGGGATCAAGTCCTCCTTCAGAGGTCTCACTCACCTTGTCCAGGCTTTCAGATTTACTCCAGATTCCCAGGGAAACACAAGCCTTGACTGACCCACAACTGACTAGCTCATGCTGCTTGGAATGAAGAAGAAGGAAGTCTGGTTTGGGTTACAAATCTGCTGTTTATGACCCGCCGTGCATCCTTAGGCTAGCCATTTACACTACTGAAACTTCTAATCCCTCTGCTGCAAAATGAAGACAAAATTGACAGCTACCCTTAGGTAGAGATGGAGAGAATTCAATAAGATTCTATGTGGAGGAAACACTTGGTAAAGGGCAAGATTCCGTGTAAACATCCCACATGATCAATCTGGCCTTCTTTTGCCTGTGAGCCTGCTGCCATGAAGTATTCTTATACTGTTTCTCTAGGCATCTAGTTTTGTGACACTCAAAGCCTGGGTACTCAAAGGGAAGGTTGCTACATGGCACGGCTGCAGCTTTTCTCTTCCCTGAGCCCACAGATGATGCACTGCTAGTCGGTCGTGGCATATTTTCCTACCAAGTGTGGACCCATCTCATCATCCCGCCTTAACTTCCTAACAGCTCCAGTTGTTGGAGTTGGCATGAAGGATAAAATTGATTAGCCACCATTAAGAAGTTTCTAAGATCTGTGAACAAAGTATCCCACAATGTCTTCTCCCTTGTCCAGGCTGAGGAACATGGAATGCAGTACATGAAGCACACAGAGATGAAATCCTGCCGTATAGACAACTTCACAGTCAGCACACACAGGCAAGCCTTGCTGATTCAGGCAGTTATTTATGTCTGAGCTAATTTCATGGTGGAAATAAGGCAAATGCTCAGGGAAATGTTGGCAACGGTACAATTTATGATAAATTAAATTGCCTGAAGAGATGTGTAAATGGGTTTTGGAAAGAACAAAGGCTCTGGGACTAAGCGTTGGATGTCAAGTTAGCGATGGACGGGGTGGGTGTATGCTCACCGTGTAACTGGATCAATCCCTTATTTGCTCTGCTTTTCTATCAAACAGAATAATTAGAAGACCTTTTGATTCTCCGTCAAATCAATCCTTTTCTTTAGCTTTAAAGAAGTGTGTCTTACCGAGTACTCAGCTGTTGATACTGAGATCTTTTCTCTCACTTTCTGAAGGCTTTAGTTTCACGTTGTATATGTACTCTGTACAGGTCCTTCCTTGGAAATCCAGAGATAGCCTTCCTCGGTGAGTAAAAGCTGACCTGCCCTTCGCAAATGGTCCCACTAGAAAGGGAAAACCTATTTCTTTTTCTCAGCCCTGGTGTGAGTTTGCCAGGCATGAGGTACCCCAATAGTATTTTGCAAAAATGGGAAATTTCACATTTCTTGGGAAACTTTACTTACCCAGCAGCCAGCTGAGTAATGAGAGCACTTCTCTGCTTATACCTCAGAGATACCACAAAGGAACAAAGTGTATGCAAACACGTTCCCCAAATAATGAGAAGTGTTTCATGTATAGGTCAAGGAACAAAGTCTTAGATTTCTACTAGCCCAATTTTCCAAAAGACAATTTATAACTTTCATGTTAAGGATTTTTAGGTCTAGAAGCTAGGAAAAATCCACAACAAATTATTTTAAGAACAAAAGTGACAAAATTTTAATTTTTCTGAATGTGAAAGTTGTTACTTCTATTTATTTTAAGGGTCTTGTGTTAGGGATTGACTCAAGAAATATATCTGAGGAAAAATGGAACTTTATTTTGGACAAGGCAGATTACAGTTCCTTTCATTGCCTGATGACCCTTTATGAGCCATCTTTTATTTCAGCATGGAGCAGTTACCTAGGCCCTTGTAGTTTATAAAACACTTAATGTTTTTTATGTTTCTCATTTGATCCTCATGTGATAGTTTTAGCAATATAAACACTATTTTCAAAATGAAATATGGAGACTAAGGTGGAAAGTGCAAAATAAAATTGGACTTTGAGCCCAGACAAGATTTCTAGAATTATGATCTTTATGGTAACACATTTACCTAATGGGAAAAAATGACTTAACATAGGGATTGTAAAAAAGAATTACAACAGGGATTATATAGCTGATGAAGTATAAGCCAGAGCAGGCTTTCTTTTTCTTCTTCTTCTTTTATCTAAAGAAGCCAGAATAGAGAGCCAAATCGGCTCATATTTACAGGGAACTTTGGTAGTTTCATAATGGCTGAGTGAGTGGATTGGTTTACCTGGCCAGAAGCAAAGACAGCAGCTTAAGAGTCTTCAACAGTGAGAGAAAGTACTGGAAGCCCCTCCCAGCATGGACTTCCACTGGCTCCCTGGCTTTGCTGCATAGTATGCACAGCAGCTCTAAGAAGCAGAGCAAGTCAGAGGCTGTCATTGAGGCAGAGTGAAAGAATGACACGTGTTATTTTGTAGTTTCCGATATTACAGAATGTCACAAAACATAAATTCTACTTGACAGAGGAATGAAAACTGGCCATCTAAAATTGGACATGTCTAAGAATGTAGGGAGCATGTGTGGCAGTGTTGGAGGATAGAATCAAGTGGTAAAAGGCCATCTTGACAAAACATAAAGCTTATGATTGACAAATTCCTCCAGTTGAGTTACGGAGAGACAGCAGAGACCAGCTCACTAACGGCACTGCAGGACCAAGAGCATAAATCTGAAATGGTGATGGCTGTTCTACAGAGTGAACCTGTGCACCACTGTCTGCTAGACATGTGTTCAATACATATTCATCTGCTAATCCTCAAAAATTTTACACGATTTTAAGTGACATTTTTATAGATGAAGACACTGTGGCTCAGAGAAATTCCCTGACTTATTCAAGATTAGATACCTAGTAGAAAGATCATCAAGCTTTAGCTAGGCCCCCAGCTCCAAAGTTTATGCATTAGGCCAGCTTGCTAAACTTTCTTCTCATTACACACAGAAGCTGGAAAAAGTTTGTTATGATGTACCACATCTTAATAAATTTGTTTTATGTTTTCATCATTTATGCAAAAAAATGTGAAATAGTCTTTGATGAATATTTTCTTCACTTTCATACAGTGCTCTACTGTCTTTGTGAGCCACTGGCAACATCTTCAAACTCTTCCAATCCTCAGCTTAAGGACCTTCGTTTAGGAGCTGTTCTTCTTGGGTACCAATGTAGTAAACTTGGATAATCTTAGAGGATTTCGTTGATTACATTAGTGCCCACCGAACATCATAGTGTCAAGCGTATCTTTAAGGAGTTAAGTGTTCAGGAAAATTTATGTAGGCCATTATTTACACTGTAACATCTTTCATATGCTTCCCAGTGCATTCTATGAAAAGTAGCTAAGGACATAGACAAAGGAGAATGAGCAAACTTTCAAACAAAACCTTAGTTGATGGATAGATTGAAGATAGATATCTTTAGGAATCTAATGTTGATTTGTGATTATCCTTGTGGACATCTGGCATTGTACACTGAGTAAAATACTAGCTATGTCTGCTTTCTTTCTCTACACTGGAACAAAAGATGCTTTGATTTGCAGATGCCCACTGACTCTGGTATTGAAAAGACACAAAGGCATTTCCAACTATACACTATAAATGGAGAATGTGATATATTCTAAGATTAAGAGTTTTGGCATGATAAAAATTACAGTTTGATAAAGAACAACAGGAAGACTAACATAAACCAATGTCTGTGAAATCCCCTAAGTTCAGGTTCTTCTAAGCCACCCCACAATCTCTTTTTATTAACTCCAACCTTCCCCAAAGAGAATACATTTGTGGTTTTAGAAGATTTTTGTTAAATTTCAGTACTCAGTGGTTTTGGTTTTAAGCAAGAGAAACTGAATCTGATTTCAATAGAAAAATCATTTATTAAAGAGTTCCTGGAGAGTTACAGGGAAGACTGTGAGAACAGACCCAGAAGGAAAAGAAGAGCTGGTCTGGGGAAGAGGCTGCTGCCACAACGGCCCCAGTTCAAACTGGATTCTGGTTGCTTCCTTAAATCACTGGTTACTGATTCAAATGCCAAGTGAAAGAAAAGGATTGGCTAGTGTGGCTATGAGTGTATATTCCAGCTGCAAAGGGTGCTAGGATTTAAATTCTAGCTGCAAAGGATGCTAGGATAATTACTGTATGGCCTTATAGGGTTAGAGAAGAAAGTTGGCATTGCTTCCCATCAAAATCCATAAAGCAGGAAACTCATCAACAAGAAATTGAACGTGTTTAGATGTGCACTGACCCACACTATGTCACCTTTGTCTGTGCTGCCACTGTGTTTTAAAATGATGTCTTTTTCAGACACTGGCATAGCCTTGTATTTTAATAGCCATTACATTTTGTTTGTTTTGTTCAGGTCATTAAAATAACTATCTGAAGTTCAAATTTATTCTTATATAACTCTTAAAATATACATACCCAAAGACCTTTTCTGAGCATCAATCATCCTTATAAAATTAAGTAGTCAAATTTCCAACCCAAAATCTGTGACTTAGCTTTTGGGTCAGTCAGAAAAATCCATGTTTCCAAAAACTAGGAGGGAAGCAGACTCTAAGTAGATAAAACTGATGAGATACTAAGTACCTAACAAATATCTCCAAGCTAGATTCCTCTTTGTTTTGAATTATACATAAGGTGATTTATATACGGCAAATTATCCAAAAGGAAAAAAATAAGTTAATAGAAATTATAGAAAGAATCTTCTGAGACTATTAAGTGCTCCATGCTTGGAACCTCCAAAAGAATCATTTGGAGTATACTACTGCTTGTTTAATCCAAGAATCTTTTTAGAAATCTTTTTAGATTCCCAGTGAATAACTATCTACAATTTGGCATAGAAATCTGTTTACCCTGTAGAGTTAAATGAGTGTGTGTGTGTGTCTGTGTGTCTGTGTGTCTGTGTGTGTGTGCACAAATCTGTGCTTTTCAACTGAAATTGTCACAGCTATCATGGATAGACACTGGCCACATATTATTTCTTATGCATAATACCAACATGTAGTTGAATTAAAATCTAGTTGAAATGTATAGGTCAAAATTTATAATTAAGGTAGTATATTAAACATATCTATCTACCACCATTTTCTTATAAAATACAACTTAAAATAAAAATACAACAATTAGAAATAAGACAGCCATAGATAAATTTGGGGACTCTTTCTTGAAGGCATATGAGTCGATTTTTGACTCAGAGAGGTAGAAAAACTGGAGCTTAAATCAGCAAGGTGAGGCAAATGAGCAGGAGCTGGTCTATATACATGGCAAAACTCTAAGAAAACTAAAGAATTAAATATGTTTATTATAATTTTTGAGAACAGAATTGCAAATTTGGAGCTCAAAAAGAAGACTGAAAATCTCATAAAAGAACATTAAAAACCCTTGCCCTTCTCTGGCAGAAGACTGGAGGTTTCCTTCCTGGGATCAATGAATGGCAAAAGGAGGTGGGATAAGGAATACCAGATAGAGCAAGGAACAAGACAGAAGCAGCTGTACAAAAGACAAAACAAGAGAAAGTAGGCAGAGTGAACATGAAGACCCATCCCCATCCTAGATGAAGAGCAGGTGGTTTATATACATGGAGAAGATGCAGCAGCCAGTATGTCATGGTCACTGATGGTAACTGTACAAGTGGAACAGGGTCTTAATGGACCCCAGGTGCATTTGTCTTTCCTAGATCATTGTAGTGTGGGGTGTTTGGGCTTCTGGTTTATTTGCTAATATTTAAATTTTCTATAGTCATAGCATTGAAGAATACATGCTGAATAGAACCCCTGTTTTTACTTCTTGGCAGGAAAAAATAGAAAATTGCTTTGTGAGTTAGTAGATTGGTTACACTGAAAAGACTATAGATGATCACCTTTAAGGTCCAGAAAAAAATGGCTAGATCCCTGCCCTATCATGTGGTAGGTTAGCAGACAGCAAGCTCCTCCCATGCACATCATTTTTGTATTATGTGTTCATAGCATTTTGTGTAGTACTTAATAGTTAATCTTGATTGACAATTTGACTGGATTGAGAAGCACCTAGGAGACCAGTAAAAGACAACTCTGGGTGTGCCTGTGTGGGAGTTTCTGGGAATTATTAGATCATGAGGACTTCAACATAATAATTATCTAACCCATTGATGAATTCAAAGCTTGAATAAAATACTAGAGAGTGGTGAAATGTGGAAGATGGGATCTGGTTAAAGGAATAGGTTGCTGGGGTCATGTTCTTAAAGACTGTGTATTTCCCTGGGTCCCCATCATTGCTCTACTCTGCTTGTGCCTGCCATGACATAGAGTGGTCAGGGTTGACTGAAAACTCTGGAACCAGTGAGCAAAATAAAGCTTCTCTTTCTTCATTTAATTCTGCAAGATGATTTGTTACAGTGACACAAAGATCACTGATATACCCACCAAGGAGAACCAGATATCAAACAGAAGCTTCCAGTTATAGAAACAACTCAGAGAAAACAAAAATATTTAAATGTGAGACTTCATATTCTCAAAAATTTTTATTTAAGATGCATAAAAGACCTTTGACAAAATCCAACATGTCTTCATGATAAAAATTCCACAGAACCTAAGGACACAGGGGACATACCTCAGCATAATAAATGTAATATACAACAATCCCGCAGTCAACAGTATGCTAAAAGAAGAAAATTCAAAGCATTTCCACTAAAATCGGGAGTGAGAAAAGGACGTCCACGCTCCATTACTGTTCAATATAGTATGTGAAGTCTTAGCTATAGCAATAGGAAAAGTGAAGGAGATAAAGAGGATTCAAATAGGAAAGAAATAAGTTAAAGTATCCTTGTTTGCAATATGATTCTATACATAAGAGACTTGAAGATGCCACCAGAAAACTCTGAGGGCTGGTAAACACATTCAGCAAAGTAGTGGGATAAAAATGAAAGCAAAACTCTGTAGCCTTCCTGTACACATATAACAGACATAAGAGAGAAATCAGGGAAACAATTCCATTCAAGATAGCCTCAAGTAAAATATTTTGGAATAAACCTAACCAAGAAAGTGAAGAAATAAGTTGAAGAAGATACTAAAAGTTGGAAAGACCTCTGAGGATCATGGATCAGTAGGATTAATACTGTGAAAGTGGCCATCCTACTAAAAGCAATCTACAAATTTAATGCAATCGCCACTAAAATTCCAATGAGATTCTTCACAGAAATTGGAAAAAAATCTTAAGTTTTATATGGAAAGACCAAAAACTCAGGAGAGCTGAAACAATCCTGAATAATAATAAAATAACTGCTAGAAGCTTCATCATTCCTGATTTAAAACTGTACTACAGAGCTATTGTAATAAAAATCACAGCTGGGTACTGCCATAAAATAGACATACTGGGCCAGGCGTGGTGGCACATGCCTTTAGTCCCAACACTTGGGAGGCAGAGGCAAGTGGATCTTTGTGAGTTCAAGGTCAGCCTGGTCTACATAGTGAGTTCAGGTCAGCTGGGACTACAGGGAGACCCTGTCTC
>NW_008343079.1:537120-554370 GCF_000622305.1 Nannospalax galili
ACGGGGGACCAAAGGGGAACCCTTTACAAAAAAAAAAAAAAAAAAAAAAAAAAGAAAGAAAAAACATACTGGGTTGGAGAGATGGTTCAGTGGTTAAGAACACTGGCTTTTTATTGCAGAAGACTCAGGTTCGAACCCCAACACCCACATGGCAGCTAACAATGGTCTGTAACTCCAGTTCCAGAGGATCTGATGGTCTCTTGTGTTCTCTGCATGGTGCAACATGGGTGCACTCACATACATGTAGGCAATACACACATACACATAAAATAAAATAAAATATTTAAATAAACAAGACATATTGATCAATGGAATAAAATTGAGGATCCAGATATAAGTTCATGCACCTAAGACCACCTGATTTGTGACAAAGAGGCAAAAAAGACGTTGGTGAAAGACAGCATCTTCAGCAAGTGGGTGTTGTTCAAACTGGATAGCTACAGGTCGAAGAATGAAATGAGGTCCCTATCTCTCACCCTGCACAAACCTCAACTCCACCTTAACATAAGGCCTAATACCCTGAATCTGATGGAACAGGAAGAAGGAAATACATTGAAACTTATATGCACAGGAAAGGACATTCCAAACAGGACCCTATAATGCAGACATCAAGACCAACAACTGACAAATGGGACCTAATGAAGCTAAAAAGTTTCTGCACGGCAAAAGACACCACCATTTGAGTGAAGAAGTGGCATACAGAATGCAAAAACATTCAGATGTGCAGCTGACATAGGGTTAATATCCAAAATATACAAAGAACTAAAAAACCTAAAGAACAACAAAAATCCACAAGTCAATTAATAAAATGGGCTTTGACCTAAACAGAGAACTCTCAGAAGAAATACAAGTGTCTGAGAAACACTTTGAAAATGTTCAAGATCTTTAGCTATCATAAATACAAATTAAAATAACTTTGAGATTTCATTCTACCCCTGTCAGAACGGCTAAGATTTTTTAAATGACAACAAATGTTGGTGTAGACATAGAGAAAGGGGAATATTTATTCACTGCTGGTGGGATTGTAAACTGGTACAGCCACTAAGGAAATCAGTATAGGTATTCCTCAGAAAGTTAGAAATAACTATACCACAAGATCCAGCTATGCCACTCCTGGGCATATGCCCATAGGACTCTGCATCCTACTGTGGAGATACTTGCTCTTTCATGTTCATTCCCAATAGTTAGAAAACGGAGACAGTCTAGATGTCCACCAATTAATGAATGGTTAAGAAAATGTACATTTAAACAATGGAATATTACTCAGCTATTAAGAAAAAATAAATTATGAAATTCACAGGTAAATGGATGGAACTGGAAAAAAATCATCCTGAGTGAGGCAACCTAGACCCACAAAGACAAACATCATATAATTTCTCTCATATGTGGATGTTAGCTTTGAAACTTTGATATGTATGTTTCATTTGGAATACCCCTAGAGTCTAGGAAACTAGTAAAGGACCATGGGAAATGGGGATGGGAGAGGGTGACCTTTCAAGGCGAGCAAGATAGAATACAGTGATGTAAAGGGGATGGGTGATAATGGAAAAAGAAGGGTTAAATGTGTTGTGGGATGGGTGGTTAAGGAGAAGAAGGAATAAAGATGGATGACTAACACTAAGGGCCTTTTAAAAAGCTGTATGATTACTTCTCTAAAATATATGCATGTACATATATAAGAAGAGTTTAAATTGACTTAGCCTATAACAGTATGACAATACCCATACTGGACACCTCATCCTAGCAAATAAAAACCATAGTACCAGGAATGGGTTACCTCTTTTAGAATTGTTGGCCAATTGGCTTCCAGTGCCCCCCCCCAAATTACAGGCTATTGTCATTGTTCTTGATTACCCTCAGATCTTAACATTAAGACCCTGTTGTTGAAGACATCACATACTTGGGTCATAAAACATGGAGAAATCAAGTGGGTAATGACTTGGAACCATCACCCCTACTGGTTAGCTTTTATCATGTTGGAAGGTGCTATGCATTCTACTGGAGGAGAAAAATAATCATCAGTCCTACCCAGCTGTGAATCCTGAGAGCTACAGAAATGACTGAACTGGAAATATATTCCTATTAGTGCAATAGTGGCAAGGATGCTATGGGAGTAACCAACTACCCTCTGATAGGGTTTAAGAGTTGCTGCATGAGAGAGAACTCATACCTAGCATTGGTATCAGGGTCAAGAACCTGGGGCCCTGGGAAGCAAATGGATACCAATATTCTTCTAAATGGACATAATGTTAAAACGACTCATAATGACTTCTTGCTATACCCGTGCATTAGTGTATCCCTCAACATTTATCAGAAGAGTTTCTTTCAATAAAAGGTAAGTATCACAGGGACACACAACTGGTCAACATGCAGACAGTAAGGGTCTATGGATTGTTCAGCCCTGAATGGGACATCTATATCACACCAATCCCCTCAGTGCTTGAGGATCTTTGAGGAAGAGGGGGCAGAAAGATGCTAAGATCCAGAGGTGGTGGGTGACTACAAATTGCCAGGCAGCAGGGCAGTTGCACATATGAACATACAGTAATTGTGACATCATGCAAAAGGCCTGTTCAAGCTCAAGTCAGACAAAATTCCAGTATGGAAGGGAGAGGTGCGCAGTAAGTCCCAATCCTTACCAATGCCTTATCATTGGCATATGATAGCTTCTGGGCAAGAAGAGTCAGTTTTCTTTAAGGGTGTGGCCCCTGTTATATCAACCATGCTCCAGGGTTGGTACCATTCTCAAGAGCATTTGGGCAACACAAATTGGACTCCCACAGGAAAAAATTGAACATAAATGTGTGTGGGTAGGGAGGTGGGAGTGGACCTGATAGAAGCTGGGAGATGGGGGACAATGATCAAAATCTGTTATATGAAACTCTCAAAGAATTAGTAAAAATATTTATTAAAAAGGTATGAAGCATGGTAATAAACATTCTTCCAGGTGCTAGAGTTATAATATTTAACCAAATTATCAAAGAGAATTCCCAGTTCAAGCTTATGTAATGATACTATATTGCATTATGCCATAGATAATATATTAGAATCATATAAAATGTTGATAAAGACAATGATAAAATATAGAAAATAAAGAAATGAAGCATTATGGGGCAGATGGCAGTGGGTAAGGAAAGCCATTTTACATAGTGATGAAGGGCTGATATTACCAGCATGTAGACAGTATTTAATGCTGTGGAGTTGTGATGATTAGTTTTTAATTGTCAACTTGCTACATCCTAGGATGACTGGAGAAAAAGTCTCAGTTGAGGAACTGTCAAGTTTAAGTTGGCCTGTGGGCACATCTGTGCAGGATTGTCTTGACTGTTAACTGAGGTGGCAACACTTACCCCGGATGTGGGCAGCACCACTCCATGGGCTAGGTGAGCCCTGACTTGCGTAAAAGTGAAGGAAGCTAGCTCAGCATAAGCAGCAATCTAGCAAGCAGTAGCAGGCAGGCAGCATGGATGCGTTCACTCTGTTGTAGGTGTGATATGGTTAGCTTTTCCAGTTCCTGTCTTGACTTCCTGGAAATAATAGACTACAACCTGGCATTATAAACCAAATAAACTAGTTCCTCCCCTAAGTTACTTTTTTTGTCAGGATGTGTTATTACAGTAACAGAGTTGAAACTAGGGAAGGATTAAACAGGCACACATAGGTGAAAACACGGATATATAGAGAGAAGAGGGCTCAGTCACAAGTGTGCCAATGTTTAGAAGTTGAAGGGGAATAAAAGCAAATAAAGAAGAGATTGAATCCCCGAAAAACAGGATGTTTTACAAAAAGGAATCCAGAGAGCATAATAAGGGACTCTGTGAATTCAAAATTGATAGCAAATATAAAAATAGTAGGGAACTGTGAGATGAAGTTTAAGAAGTCTCTGGAAGGAGAACAGAGAGAAAAATATAAAATAGGGAAGAAAGATTGGAAATCTGAGAGATCAAAATAGTGGTTTCATTGTTCAGATCTCATAAATTTCAGAAAGCGAATATGAAAAGAAAGGAAGTTAATGCACATAAAGTAAAAATAATTTCACAGGATGAAGGACATAGGTTCTCAGACCAAAGAGTCTGGGTCCCCAGAAGAATGAATGGGTATGTTTGTATAATCGATCCATGATGGAGGAGGATCTCATCAAGGTCCCAGGAATTAGAATGCCATTAGATGCCCCAACAACAAATGAAGAGCTGTAGAAATGGAGTAGTGCTTTCGAAATTCTGAAGCAAACTGAAATATGCATCCAGCTAAAAAAATTTCATTAAGTGTGATGAAAGTGAGGAAAAAAAATAGAGATATCCCCAGGCATGTAAAATGTCACAAAAACTAGCTACCTAATGATATTATTGGAAGTTTTGTTCCAGAGAAATGCAAACATATTTATGAAAAATGTTTCAGGAATTAGAATCATACACAGAGCTATCAAAAGATAATTTCACCATCACCGTAAAGAGAGATTTCAGAACATTGGATTTGAGTAATTCTAAAGACATCATGTCGAGGTTTTAACATAGAGGACAAAGTGTCCCGTATAATGTGCCTGATAAAGAAAATGTCTAATATGAAACCTCCTGTGTTTGAACAGATAGAGACAATTCTGTCAGTTTTGAAACACACTAATGATAGAATAAAAATGATAAGCATTAAAAGTAAAAAACCAATAAGGAAAACTTAAATGATACAAAAATAGAACAATGCATGATTCCACTATTAGCATCATTTGCTTAAAGATAAAATGTAATCATCAATATTGGCTATACTTTTGTTTATTCCATAGAATTAAATGCCATCTGCATGCTGGTAAATCCTTCCCTTCGTGACTATTTAAAATAGTACTGCTTGCCCAATCCCAACTGCTCCCTATTCTTGATTTCTTTATTTTCTCCATTTTTATAATTGTTCTTGTCTCTCTGTAATGTGATTCTGATATACTCTGTGCATAGTATAGTAGAATATAGCATGTATTGCATAAACTTCACTTGGGAACTATCTTTGTTGATTTGGTTAAAAATTACTACTTAATTTGCCTGCTCCAAATTTGTTTGACCTCATATGCTCACTATGCTTCAGCATTTTGCTCACTGGAGAGCCCCAACTTCCAGTTGTCACCTCCTCACAGAGGCAAGAACCATCCTGTACTACATCCCAACCCTCAGAGATCAGAACCACACCAGCTCACTCTCTAGTAGATGGAAGGAGCACTGGACAACACAACTGTATTAGTTACTTTTCTTGTTGCTATAACCAAATACCTGACAAGAAGCAACTTAAGGGAGGAAAGACTTACTTGTCTTACAGCTAAGGGGATATGATCCATGATGGTGGGAAAGGCGGGTCAGCAGGACTGTGAGGCAACTGGTTACATCACATCCATAATTGGAAAACAGAGAGAGATGAATATTGATGCTCATCTGACTTCCTTTCCCCTCTTTTTCAGTCTGGGGTACCAGCCCATGGGAGGGGTGTTCATATTTAGGGTGGATCTGTCCTATTCAATTAAACTTCCACAGAAACGCTCTCAAAGAGATTCCAAATCAGTCAAATTGACCATGAAGATTGACTGTCACAGCAATCCGCAAGGGTGGTGTACTTTGGACTCCATATGAACTTTGATGACTTGTGAAAAAGAAGAGATGGGGAGGAACTAACACGTTCTGTACCCTTCCTCTTGTTTTACAGGAAGTTTCTTGGAGTTAAGGGGTTATAATCGCTCATTCTGTCACTTCTTGTATGATTAAGTGATGGGCTGGGTTTACTGTGAACAGTAGCTGCTCAGGAATACACTGAATTTAATATTTTCTTCCTTTCCATTTTCTCCTATCTGATGACTTTTGTGTTTTGTGCTGTATCTCCATTAAAGAATTAGTACATAAACTTTGCCTTGGCTGCAGAACAGATGAAGACATTGATTGGTCCCGAAAGACTCATATAAGTATATTGGGAAGCTGAAAAGAAACAGAAAGAAAAAGAAATGAGGAACTGTTGTACTAAGTGAAGTAACACAGACTCAGAAAAACAAATGACGTATGTTCTCCCTCATATGTGGATCCTAGGACCAAATCCTTATAAGTAAGTATGTATGCAGACATAACTACAGGAACCAGGATAATGAAAAGGAACCAGGGAGGTAAAGGAAAAGAAAGAACCTGAGAGAGAAGAACAATAGGAAACAGATTCTAAGAGAGATATGGGTTATTTAAATGGGAGAGGGGAGGGAGGGTTATACAAAGAACCTTGGGGATAAATGGAAAGAAGGAGTTCAAGAGAGGTGGGACCATAGGAGAAGGATATTAGTAAGGGAGAAATGGGAAAAATGGGGGCACTTTAAATGGGGAAACCATGGTGGAAGGGTTAAATGGTAAGAGAGATAAATAATGCCTTGCAAGTTTTAAAAAAACAGAGGGAACTATATTAGCCCAACAACCTACTGACAGATTATACATACAGCTAGTTCAAGGAACAAAATAAATGTCTAAACAAGGTTTATCTGAGAATGTTTGGGTTTTGGCCAAGCTTTATCTACATTAGCACATGGCAATTAAAAGTATCAGACTTTTGGAACTAACCTCCTTGAATATTTAACAGCCATACTTTGAGGCCTATATTAATGTGCTCAGAGGGACTGAAAGGACAGTTTTTGCTCCTTGCCCTGCAAAGTCAACTAAGTTCCAGGGGATTATGGAGCATCTCTCAAAATGTCCTGTAATTGTGGTGGGTCACCTGTCCTCTTGATCAAGGAGGCCGAGGAGACCCCATCAAATGGACTTGAACCAGTGTCCAGTCTATAAAGAGGAGGGTCAACACAGAGGAATCATTTCCTCCATGCTTCCAAGAGAAGCCAACCATGGTCAAGCAGGACCCTTGACTTATCTTAACATAGGTGGAACTGGTAAAAGAAAAGAGCCAGGAGCTCCTCCCAAGCCCATGTGACCCCTGAGGAACAGATCCTCAAATGACCTTAAGAATAAAAATAAGTTGGTTTATTTGGGCCAACTGTATGTTCTTAAACACCCAAAAGGAAAGTATAACCAAAGATTAAAGTGATCAGTATATTTCTTTGAGAGTTCAAAGGATTACACTTTCCAGGCATTGGGCTTAAGTCCATATAAAACATTATTTGGACAATTTTTTTTTATTGATGATTTTGTTTCTAAGCAGAAAGTCCTGCTCAGATGTAAGACTTCAAACCTTGGTCTACAATACTGTAGTGCCCATCTGTAGCTAATGGAGATAACACACCATTGTTCTAAAATGATGGCTAAATTTGTTTTCTCCCCCTATCTAGAAGCCTTTGAGAGGGAACTGACACTGATTCTAGCCACTCCAACATCTATCAAAGTGCCTGAAAGCAAATCCTAAGTCCATCACTCTCGAATCCAGCCTTGGCAGACAAAAGAAAAATGAGAAGGAACCCAAAGGATGGATGCTTTTGGAAGCTCTTGTCAAGAAATTCCAATGGACTCTGATATGGACATTTGAAATTTGCCCTGTTTTGACTTTTTTCTGGTGCCATGTCTAGAATTTGTAATGCTAACTACTCCTGCCTTTACTTCTCCCTCACATCTCCTAGGCACCAGTCAATGACTTTATTTATTCTTTACAGATAAGAGTTATGCAATTTGGGAGTCTTTTAGATAGACCCACTGAAGGGGTATCCCAATTGCCTCACCCTGCATCCCTGTTCAGCATGGAAGAAGCCAGACGGTCTATATCCTGATTCCCTATCAGCAATTTGGGTAACCTCTTCAGAGGATGGTGTGATAAGAATAGGAGGTAGGAATTGGCTAGGCAGTTAGGATATAAAGACCCCAAAGAAAAGTAGCGAGTTTCTTGGCCAAAAGTCAAAATGTCCTTGGACCTCTTAGCAACATACTCTGTGCCAAAGGCCAAAAATATCAAAAGTATTTGCAAGCTCGTATTTTACCTCTAAAAGATTTTAGGGTTACTTTTTCAGAGGGGGGGGGAATGTTAGAGTAGCAAAAAGCAACCCCCACAAAAAAGGAAAGAGTACAAGAAGTTGTCAGAAAAAGTTATGGGGAAATATGGGAAGAGCTGGAAGGGAGGGACTGGGCATGGATTTGATCAAAACATTATATACATGTATGAAATTCTCAACTTTTTCTAAAGTTAAAAAAATACGTTCAAGAAATTCAGATAAAATATGAACAAAAGACTGAATGCAGACCAACACAGACAGTTGAATGAAATAACAAAAGTATTTCAAAGCATGAAATTAGAATTCAGCAAAGAGATAGAATCCCTGAAGAAAAAACAAATTGAAATAAAACTGAAAATAAAATGTTGGCGTGGGGTCTGCTTCTGGGCGGGTCTCTGGCTCTCCGCGGCTGGGAGTGCACACGGGCTCTGCAGGTCGGCGGGTCTGCGGCAGCCGTGGCGAGTGCAGACTCTGCGCCAAGCTGCGGAAGGCTCAGGCTAGCTGCGGGACGCTCTCACTGTGCCCGCAGGATGTTGGCCACCGTCCCACCAGCCGAGGCGGGGAGCGCAGGAACGGCGAACGCAGAAGCTACGGGAGTGAGTGTTGATCGAAGGATAGGTTCTTCCGGGAAGACTGCTCACAGGCTGGTCCCAGGCGCAGTGAAACACAGGATACAGCTCAGTCGGATTCAGTGATACAGCTCCAGACAAATTCAGTGATACAGCTCCGGTTTATTAGGGTGAAACTAGAAGATTTATAGTGTGGAGGCAGTAGCAAAAGCCTCAGCTGATAGGTGCTCTGTAGTATGCTTCATTTACATGTGGCGGTGGGCTTCTATGCTGTCAGACAGTGACTGATTAAAACCTGGTAGTTTCTATGCCAGAGGTCATGTTTCCGATAAGGCATCTGCTTTGGCCACTTCAAAGTGAGCCAGGAAGAGAGTAGGAGGCGTCCTGCTGAAAAGGGGAGTTTTTCCATCAGGCGCCGAGCTGGCTCAGGGCTATCCGGACATGGAAAGACTGCGACCCTAACAGCAGGGGTCCCCAACAATAAAAGACTCAGGAATACAAACAAAAGCTTTAGTGGAAAGAAGCAAAAAGGAAATGGAGGAAACAGACCAGAGAATGTCAGATCTTGATATTTGAGGAGATGAACTGCTCAAAGAAAATCTGAAATCTACACTAACACTAAGCCAGGAATGGAACATGAAAGACCTCTAGGATACTATAAAAAGACCAAACATATGAATCCAAGGCGTGGAAGGAGAAGAAACCTAGGTCAAAGGCACAGAAAATGCTTTCAATAAAATCATAAAAGAAATTTTTCCAAATCTAAGGAAAGAGCTACCTATTAAGGTACAAAAGGTGTACAGAACACCAAGTAGACAGGACAAGAAAAGAAACTCCTCACATTATATAATAGTCAAAACTCTAAATATACAGAACAAAAAAGATAATGAAAGCTGTGAAAGAACAAGTCACATATAATGACAGGCACCTCAGAATAACAACTGACTTTCCAATGGAGACGATGAAAGCCAGAAGCCTTGGATGAATGTTATACAAGCCATGAAAGAACTCAGATTCCAGCCAAGACTGATATACCCCAAAAAAACATCAGTTATAAATGAAGGAGAAAGGAAAATTTTCCATATTAAAAACAGATTAAAGGAATTTATGTCCATAACACAAGCTCTACAGTGAAGACAATCTTTATTAAAAAAAAAAAAAACTTCAGTCTACAGATTGAACACTCTCAAGAGGACACAAAGATAAATAAATTATTCCAGAACTGTTTTCCAAGAAAACAGCACTAGAGTATCAAAATGACAAGAATTAATAAACATTGGTCAGTAGTAACCCTCAATAGTAATAATCTCAGATCCTAGACTGATTGGATTAGAAAACAGTCTCCATCAATTTCTGCCTCCAAGAAACACACTTCACCATCAATAATCAAACTGCCTTAGAGTGAAAGGATATGCTTAGTTCCAAGCAAATGGAACTAAGAAACAAGCATATGTAGCTACTATAATATCCAACAAAACAGACTTCAAACTATAACTAGTCAGAAGAGACAGAGAATGTCACTTCGTACTGATTAAAGGAAAAAGGCACCAGAAAGATATTACAAACTTAAATGTACAGTACCAGATACAGGGCACCCAATTTAATCAAATACAATAATAGTTTTGAAGATTGAAACAGTTTTAATTTGCCAAAGTGGCATATAGATATTTACGTAAAACACTGACAAGAATCTAGAAAACTCTAGTGATTCTTAGGTTCCATCAAACAAGAATTATTTTACTTTGAGGGAATGTAATATGTCCCAGAAAGCATACAATGTCCAGGAAAAGCAGGTGGACATCTTCCTGAGTATTGATTGCAGTTAAATTAGAGAAAAGTTATCATTTTTACTGTACTATGGAACCCTATCAGTGCTTAGATATTTTTTTCTTTCTAAAGGAAGAAGCTAATGGCTGCTACTATACACATCCACTGAGCTCTTCATGGCAGAAATCTTAAAGGGGTTTCTTTACATTGAAGTAGAAAAAAATTCAATAAAATTTAATTAGAAATATAAAAATTGAAAAAGGCCAGGTGTTAGCCACCACATGGATTCTGGAAGCTGAGCCTGAACCTTCTCGAAGAGCAGTAAGTGCTCCTAACCGCTGAGCCTACTTATTTTCTTCCCTTTGTTATATTTTAATAAAATCTGTGGAACAGTGGTTTTTGTATTCACCTTCAGTATATTCTCAAAAAGATCTGAGACCGTAGTCCAACTCATATCAGAATTTTTAAAACTACAGGATAAATATTGCCTGAAAACTTTAAAAAGATTGTTTTATTAATCTATATGTTTCTATGTCTCTGTGTGAGAGTATGCCACATGTGTGCAAGTACCTGTGAAGGTCAGAAGAGGGTGTCAAATCTGCTGGAGCTGGAGTTACATGTAGTTGTCAACCTCTCAGTGGGTGCTGGGAAAGGAATTCGGGTCCTGTGTAAGAGTAGTATATGCTCCTAATCCCTGTTCATCTCACTAGATGCAGAAAAGGTCTTTGACAAAACTCAACATCCATTCATGATAAAAGTCATGAAGAATCTAGGGATACAGGGGATATTTATCAACATAATAAAAGTAGTACACAACAAGCCCATAGTCAACATTATATTAGATGAAGGAAAATTTAAAGCATTATCACTAAAACTAGTAACGAGAGAAAGATGCCTATCCTCTCCATTCCTGTCCAATACAGTGCTTGAAGTTTTATCTAAGATCAATGAGCAAAATGAAGGAAATAAAGGGAATATAAATTAGAAAGAAAAAAGTCAAAATATCCTTATTTTCAGGCATGATTTTACACATCAATGACTTTAAGTTCTCCACCAGAAAACTTCTAGAGTAGATAAACACATTCAGTAAGGTAGCAGCATATAAAACACACACACACACACACACACACACACACACACATACACACACACACACACAAATCATTAGATTCTTATAAACCACAAACAAACATAATGAATAAGAAACTGAGGGAACATTTCCATTCATGATTGCCCCTAAAGCCATAAAATACATTTGAATAAGTCTAGCTGAGGAAGTAAAATGCACGTATAATAAAACTTAAAGACACTGAAGAAAGAAACTGAAGAAGGTACCAGAAAATGGAAAGATCTCCCATGCTCATAGACTGGCACAATTAATATTGTGAAAATAGCCGTCCCACCAAAAGCAACCTACAGATTCAATATAATCCTCATTAGAATTCCAACACAATTCCTCAAAAAACTGAAAAAGAAATTTTAAATTTTATATGGAAACACAGAAAACTCAGGATAGCCAAACCAATCCCAAACAATAGAAGAGTAGCTGGAGGCATCACCAGTTCTGCTTTCAAATTATGCTGTAGACCTATAGTAACAAACAGCATGGTACTGGCATGAAAACAAACCCTCTGTTCAATGGAACAGAATTGTGGACCCAGATTTAAGTCCAGGCATTTATAGGCACCTGATTTTTGGCAAAGAGACCAAAAAATGCATTGGACAAAAGACAGCATGCTCAATGAATATTTAAAACATACAAAGAACTCAGAAAACTAAACATTTTAAAAAAACAATTCAATTAAAAGTTGAGGTAAGGAACTAAACAGAGAATTCTCAAAAGATGACTAAGAGATGTTTTTTATCCAACTGTACCATTCTTGGGCATGTACCCAAGGGGCTCCTACTCCATGGATACTTGTTCATCCTTGTCCACTGCTGCTCTATTCACAATAGCTAGGAAATGGAAACAACCTAGATGTCTACCAGCTGATGAAATTATGGTACCTTTACTCCATGGAATATTATTCAGATGTTTAGAAAACTGAAATTACAAAATTTGCAGGCAAATGGATGGAACTGGAAACGATCATCCGGAGTGAGGTAACCCAGACCCAGAAAGACAAATGAAGTATGTTCTCACAAGTTGATGCCAGCTTTGAATCTTTAGATATGGGTGTTTCAACTGGATAATCCTTACAGATCAGGAAATTAGTAAGGTTCTATGGGAAGGAAGCTTAGTTACTTTTCTATTGCTGTGATAAAACACCACGACCAAGGGAACTTACAGGAAGAATTTATTTGAGCTTACTGTTTTGGGTTCCAGAGAGATTAGAGTCCATCAAGGAAGGGAGGCATGGTGAGGTGACTGGAACAGGAGCAGCAAGCTAAGCACTCACATCTTCAAGCAGGCACAAGAAGCAGAGAGTGATTGGAAATCCTATAAGGTTTAAGAACTCTCTAAGCCTGCCCCCAGTGACATTCTTCCTCTAGCATGGTCACACCTCTCAACGCCTTCCAAAACAATGCCACCAACTTGGGACAAAATGCCCAAATACTTGGAGCATATGGGGACATCCTTATTCAAACCTAAATAGGAGAAGAGAAAGAATGCAGCAATACAAAGGGGGAAAGCTAGTAATGGAGAGTAACGGAGTAAGAAGGGCTAAATGGAGTGGAAAATGGGAGGGCAGAGCAGAGGAGGGAGTATGAGGAGGGATGATTAACAGTAAAGACCTTTTGAAAAAGTCATACAGAAACCTAACACTGTAGAATTCATATAATATATAATAAAACAATATATTATAATATAATTAATGTAATATAAAAAGAGCTTAAATGGAGTTACCCAATAATGGAGGTGACAATGCTCTTACGAGATTCCATAGGCTAGGAACAAAAAGCCCAATACAGGGGATGGACTCTCTCTTTTGAAGCTGTTAATCAGGGATCCAATAGATGCACAAACAATACTGGCAATTGCACCTGCTCTTGGGTACCCACCAGAACTTGAAGGAAGACCCTATTGCTGAGGATATTACATACATAAGTCTTAGAACAAACAAGGAGAAATCAAGCTGGTACCAATCTCAAAGCTTCATCTCTACTGGCTAGATTTCACTGCACTGGAAGGTGCTGTACATGCTACTGGAATAGAAAAGAAATCATCAACCTTGATATCAACCTTGCGATCCTATGAGCTACAGTAACAACTGACCTGATAAGATAAGCCTACTGGTGCAATAGTGGCACAAATATTATGGGAGTAATCAACCACTTTCTTATTGAATTTAAGGTACTCTTCACAAGATGAAGCCCATACCTGGCACTGCTATCAGGCCTAGGAATCTGTGGCTAACAGGCCATAGGCCATAAGCAAGAACTTACTACTGCTATTTTCCTAAATATAGTATTAAACTGACTCCTAATTATTTGTTGTGCCATAGATAAATGCACTGCTCAGCTCTCACTAGAGAAGCTTCTTGCAGTAGATGGTGATTAACAGAGAGACTCACAACAGGTCAACCTGTATATTGCAAAATGCTTTGTCCTGAATGTAACATCTATCTCAAATCCTTGTTTTCCAATACTCAGGGATCATTGCAGAAAAGAAGGGCAGAAAGGTTGAAAGAGCCAGAGATAATGGATACCTACAACAGGGCAGTTATTCACTTGAATTCACAGCAATTTTGACCACATGCATAAGATTCATGTAAGCTCAGCTAGACAGATTCCCAGAATGGAGACAGGTAAGAGGCCCTCACCTTAGTTGATGAACTATCAAGGAGATTCTGTTTTCTTTAAAGGTTTGATTACAGGTAGGGTATCAGGCTCCAGGGGATAGACCCACACTGAAGGATACTTGTGAACACAAATTAAGACTTGATAAGGCCCTAGAAATAATAAGGACATGGAATCAGGCAGTGTTCTAGTAAGTGGATGTACAGATTAGGGAGGGGATCTGAATATGATCAATATTTACTGTATGCAGTTCTCAGAAGTTCAATCAATATTAAAAATAAATAAAAGTTTTTTTTTAATTTGTCTATTTTTTATGTCTGTGTGTGAGTGTATGTCACATGTGTGTGATTGCCTATGGAGTCCAGAAAAGAGTGTTGGATCCACTGGAGCTGGAGCTACCAGCACTTGTGAATCACTTAAGGTGGGTGCTAGGAATGGATATCAGGTCCTCTGCAAGAGGAGTGTGCAGTTTCTTGACCTCTGAGCTATCTCTCCAGATCCTTTACTTTTCATTATAAACCTAGCTATGTTATTTGACTTTGGATATTAAAATATATAAAGCTCAAAAATATTAGCAGTGTTACAGTTGTTCAATGTTTCTGAGTGCAATGTGACTTAAATGAAGGTTAGAAAACAATGTATATTGAAATGCAATCAAATTTATAACTATATTTGTATCCAAAAATATAGGTTATCAAAAATTTAAAATTTCTGAGTGATAAAATTTCTGGTGATGTTTGTTTTCTTATTAGATATCTTTTTTTAACTTTTACAAAAACTTTATTGAGAATTTCGTACATGCATATAAGGTGTTTTATTCAAATCCATGCCCACTCCCTCCCTTCCAACATTTGTTTTAAATGTGTCTATGTATGTCTGGGTGGTTTACAGATGTGTTTGAGTTTTTGTGGGTGTGTGTCCATTTGTGGAGTTGTGTGTGTGCATGTGTGTGGAGACCAGAGGTCAATGTTGGATCTGTTCCTCCATCACTCTTCACCCTATTTTTGGGGACAGGGTCTCTCTTTAAACTTGGAATTCATCAATTTGACTAGGCTAGTGGGTCAAGGAGCTTTGGGGATCAACCTGTCTCTGCTTCCCTTACCCCTGACACACACCCAATGCTGGGATTCAGATGTGTACCACCACACCTGAGTCTTTATGTGGATGCTGGGGATCTGAACTTAGGTCTTCATGCCTGCATGGCAATAGTAACATCTTAATTTTTTTGAAAAACACTTGGATTATAAATTATAAATAAGTTGAATTAGAAGGATTAAATTAAAAATATTCACATCATTCAAAATACAGTTCATAGCCAACAAAGATACCTAATCTGTTCAAGATTATTTGTGAACTAAACTGTACTCTAAACTTGTGGCACTCATCTAACACAGAACATGCTGTCTGATACTAATTTGGGGTTGCATATATCTTGTCCCCTTAACTAAAATGTGACATCTTAGAGGCAGTCACATATGCACACACATACATGCTTACACACACACACACACACACACACACACAGAGAGAGAGAGAGAGAGAGAAAATACATGAACAAAGGCCATGCTGAACAATAGCTATTATCTTGTGGTGAAATGCTACCAATGAAATGACTCATCAGAATCCTTTATGTTTATGATGGTTGATTTTTTCTATGTCAAGCTGATTAGGTCACACGGTGCACAGGCTGGCAGGCCAATGAGCTACAGGGATCCTCCTGTCTCCACCTCCCCCCCAAGACTGAAGGTGTAAACATGCACTGTCATGCTTAGTTTTAAAGTAGTTTTTAAGTTAATTTTTTTAATTTTAGTATTTATTCGTATTTTATATGAACGAGTGATATGTCTGCATATATGTAAGTACTCCATATGCATGCAGTGCCCATGGACCAGAAGTGAGTATTGGATCACTTGGAACTGGAGTTACTAATGGTTGTAGCTGCAATGTGGATGCTGGGCACTGTACCTAAGAACTCTGAAAGAGCGACCAGTGCTGAATCATCTCTCTAGTCCCTTATTTTTATATTTTTTGTGTAGAAGTATTTTTGTCTGCATGTATGTGTGTATAGCCCATGCATACAGTGCCCATGGAGGGCAGAAGAAGACTTCAGATCCTCTGGAACTGGAGTTATTGGTAGTTGTTAGCAGTTATATGGGTCTTGGGAACTGAACCCAGTAAGTGTCCTTAACTGCTGAGCCATCTCTCTAGTCCACCTATGTTTAGATTTATATGTGGGTTCTGGAGAATCCAAACTTGGATCCTTTTGCTTGACGGGCAAGCACTTTACTGAGTCATCTCACCAGATCGCTACAATTTTAATGTTTGTACATATAATCATGTGATAGATAATGTTGATATAATAATTTTTTTCAGGACTGTACACTTGGTTCATATGGAGAACAAAATAAATTTTGTTATAATTAAGAAAACAAACAAATATCGGACACATCCATAAGCAAATTCAAAGAAGCTGAGCTTGTTTCTTCTACTGACTTCTTATTTGGTTTCTAATGATTTTATATTTATTTTATTTTATTTATTTTTTGAGGTAGGGTCTCTCTCTAGCCACCAGCTGGCTTGGAACTCCCTACGCAGACCAGGCAGACCTCAAACTCATAGAGATATGCCTGCCTCTGCTTCCCGAGTGCTGGGATTAAAGGCATGTGCCACCACGCCGGGCTTCTAAAACATCTTTTTAACCCAGAGTCAATAGACAACAGGTGCGGCCAGAGATCCAAGCAGGCAACACTGACAAGACAGTCCATCCTGAAATGAAAGGAAAAGGAAAATGTGGGTCAGGCTGGGGGGCACCTCCATTTCCTTTACTAAGGTCATTTCTATATCTGTCTTTCTTTTGCAAACAAATTATAGACCATTGCCCCAACCCTCAACATAGAGCAACAAATCTGTTTGTCAATTTTCAATTTTAATGTGCATTTTAAGTACAGGAAGGCAGTCAATACAAGGCACCCTAGTAATAGTTATCTAGGCATATTGAAAAAAATGGTTAGCTTTTATTCTACATTTGCAACAAATGGGATTTTTTTTTCTTTAGTAAATAATACAAGTGTAACACTGGGCAGTACATGGCTCTCACTGGCTTAATCCTATCAGCCTTGGGATTTGTGAAATGTATACTTGCTACACAAGGTAATTCAATTTAATGAGCTTAAATATGGGTGTCATTCATTTATACACAATTCTGTATACAGGTATTGTATATATATTAAAGTTAAA
>NW_008343079.1:554874-555705 GCF_000622305.1 Nannospalax galili
AGTTATACAATAATTTATTCAGCATAAACTCTATAAGACATAAAAGTAGATGCGGTTTTAAACTTTGAAAAAGATCTCCATTTCAGCATTAAAAAAGAAAGTTTCATACAGAAAAATTCATTTTTAATACAGCTGACACTAAGATGCATATGCGTTTCTAACCTCTATCTATCTGATTATTACTAGTCACAGTTGGTTCCTTTCTGAGCTCCTTAGCATCTGAGCATGGATATACAGTCATCAGGTAGATTTCAATGCTAATGTTTTTCACATATACTAATTATTAAGGAGCAAATTTTTACGCTTTGAAGAATTTTTTTATAGACCCAATTCCCAGGTAGCACCCTCCCATAGCCTCCCTCCCCCCACTAGAGCCCTTATACTCTGATATCCCTGCTACTGTCTGCTGTGTTGTCAGCACCTCCAGCCATTCCCCACTACTTGTCCTGATGGTGAATCTAGTCAGCCTATCTAGAGGCCTTTGTTTTAGGAGGGTCAGCTGATGCTCATCTAGCAACAATCAGTTGTTGATATTCCTTTAGATAAGATCGGGATCTGCTGTTTGTTTTCTCAGTTCTATGCTGGGTTACTATCTGGGAGTCTTTTGGGCCACCCTGGCCAACAACTCAAAGAAAGGTATCTCCTGTCTGGCATTGTTTCTTATTATGTAGCCTTTAGCTATATACATGGACTCATGTAGAGATAATGTATGTATAATTTGTCAGTAGATTGTTAGACTAATATGGTTCCTTCTGGATTTTTAAAACTAGTGAAGCATTATTTCTCTCTCTCTCTCTCTCTCTCTCTCTCTCTCTCTCTCTCTCTCTCACT
>NW_008343079.1:556329-560963 GCF_000622305.1 Nannospalax galili
TGGGTAGACATCAATGGTAATGTTTATCACCTCTACTAATTAGCATGATGTAAATTTCCATGCTTCCTCCTCAAATATAATACATTTAAAAAAATTGTTAATTTTTTTGTGTGTGCGTATATCACACAGAACATCCCAAACTATCTTATTCAACTATACACCCACTTCCCAGTTGGCACCCTCCCATAGCCTCCCTCCCCTCATTAGAGCCCTTATACTCTGATATCCCTGCTACCGTCTGCTGTGTTGTGGGCATCCCCAGTCATTCTCCACTGCTTGCCCTTCTGGTGAATCTAGTCAGCCTATCTAGAGGTCTTTGTTTTAGGAAGGTCAGCTGTTCCTCATCTAGCAGCAATCAGTTGTCAATATTCCTTTAGGTAAGATTGGGGTCTGCTGTTCATTTTCCCAGTTCTATGCTGGATTACTATCCAGGAGTCCCTTTGGCCACTCTGGCCAAAAACTCAACAGAAGGTATCTCCTATCTGGCGTTGTTGCTTGTTATGCAGCCTTTAGCTATGCATATGGACTCTTAATAAATTATATTGACCACTTTAATTTTTGGTTATAATTTCCTTTTGGATGTTTAAGGCCATAGAGTTGACCCATATAAACCAATTTATTTTTACTCTTAAGGGCGTTTGAGGATCTGTTCCTCAGAGGTCACATGGGCTTGGGAGGAGCCCCTGGCTCCTTTCTTTTACCAGTTCTGCCTAAGTGAAGATAAGTCAAAGGTCCTGCTTGACCAAGGTTGGCTCTGCTGGCAAGCATGGAGGAAATGATTCCTCTGTGTTGACCCTCCTCTTTGTAGACTGGACACTGGTTCAAGTCCATCTGGTGGGGTCTCCTCATCCTCCATGATCAAGAGGACAGGTGACCCACCACAATCACAGAACATTTTGAGAGATGCTCATAGTTGCCTGGAACTAGTTGACCTAGGAGGGCATGGAGCAAAAACTGTCGGTCAGAGGGGCTTAACATTTTTATTCATGTCCTTATGGAGGATAAAGAATTGTTAGGAACAAGATTAATTACAGGATCCTCTCAGCCCTGTTTTTGTCATTCCTGAGATAAGCTTCATGCTGTAGTATTGTTATTTCTTTTGCTCCCTTTTACTAATGATAGATCTGAGAAAGTCTGTCTCTTTCTCATTGTATCTATCTAATTATATGTAGTATGTTTGAAATATGCTAGATTTTCACTCAAATACTATGTGATAATGGAAGGGACCCTTTTCATTTCCAATTGTTCTTTTGCTGTCAACTGAAGATGATCACACCTGAGTCCCTGGGCTTGAATGGGTCTGTGAGAGTGCTTGCTGAAGCTCAAGCAGGATGGAGCATGGCCAGAGATATTGCAATTAGTTTTTATGAGAAACCATCTTAATCTATTTGAGTCCAGAAATAACATTTTGTGGATTAGTTTTTCCCCAGATCAGTCTTGACAATAGCTGTGGTGGTTTAATGAGGAATATTCCCCCAAAGGCTCCAAATATTTGAGTTCTTGTCCAGAGTTGATGGCACTGTTTGTGGAAGTTTAGGAGGTGTGGCCATGCTGAAGGAAGCACAGCACTGGGGGAGGACTTTGAGAGTATATGGCCTCATCTGTTCTCCAGTCTGTTCGTCTCTGCTTCCTGTGCCTGCTTAAAGACATGAGCTCTCAGCTTTCTACTCTGGCTGCCTTGGCCACCATGCCTCCCCATGATGGATTCTTATCCCTCTGGAACTGTAAGCCAAATACACTCTTTCTTCTATAAGTCATTGGTTATGATGTTTTATTATGGCAACAGAAAAGCAACTGATACAATAACCTTGTGGATAGATAACTCTGTGCCCTTTTGTGTAGAGGAGACAGTGCCAGCAAGCAGCGAAACAATGTGAGTTAGAATTCAAAAACAGAAGAAACCACTGCAGTTTTGTCCTTTGCTAAGCATCTTTGGGGCTAGAAAGAAAAGCAGATGGTTTTAAGAATATTTATTGTCAGCTGTGACTAAAATTTTGATGGCAAATGTCTAGTCACATTAGAATATGGATGCATGCTCACTTTAAAATACTGTCAAATTCTTTTCTTTCATTCTTTTAGATCGGTTAAATCCCTTACACAGAGACTAATAGATAAAAGTGTTTTGAACAAATAGCTTCCAGACTGTATCCCATTAGACTTGACTTTCCCATGTCTCTACACCTCTTGACCCCTATGTAGGAAAGATTAAATGTTTCTTGATTCGAATTTCATCAATTCAAATCCTAATTAGTGGGGAGCTGAATTTCACACAACTTTTTGAGAGCATATTATTTTTGAGATACCCTATAATATATATGAATATGTGTAATTAGTTTTAATGATCAGTATAATTATTTGGATAACGGCTCATCAAAAGTCCTCATGTGTAAAACGCCTGATCCCCAGGATGGCAGTTTGGGGAGACAGTGAGACCTTTAGGATGAGTCTAGAGGGGGTACTGACATCAAGGTGGATATGCCCTCATGGAGGTTGTAGGACCAAGGCCTTTCCTCATTCACTGCTTACTGGCCATGAGACATGTAGTTTGCTGTGCCCTTTCCCCTTTCATTGCTACCTAATATTCCCACCAGAAGTTTCCAAGTCAAGGATTTACTTATCATCAACTAAAAAGTCCAGAAATAACATAAACATTTTCTTTTATAAATAAATTATCCTGGCTACTCATTATAGTAATGTGACTCTGATTAGTTCAGTGAATGGCTAAGGTTAGTGCCTAGTCAGTAAGAATATTTAAAATAAAAATTGTAGCCAGGTGGGGTGGCCCATGCCTTTAATCTTAGCACTCTGTGAGATCAAGACTAGCCTGTTCTACTTATTGGAACTGGAACTACAGGAAGACCTTGTCTCATAAAGACAAAAATAAATAAATAAATAACAAAATAAAATTGTAGTTATTATTTGCACTTAGTGAAGTGCTAAGAACATATTTTATCCATTATGAAAACAGTAGGTTGTTGGAGTAATATGGTTCCCTCTGGTCTTTAAAACTAGCTAGGCATTATTTATCTCTTGCATTGTCTCATCTCTCCGTTATGGTTTTCCCGCTTAAGGTGCCCCCATTTCCCCCCACTTTCTCCCTTAATAATACCCTTCTCCTATTGTCCTACCTCTCTTGAGCTCCTTCTTTCCCTTTATCCCCTAGGTTCCTTGTATACCCTTCCTTCCCCCCTCCCTTAAACTAACCCAATTTTTATCCATATCTCCCTTATTAAGACCTGTTTCCTTCTGTTCTCCTCTTTCAGTTTCTTTCTTTTCCTTTATCTCCCTGTTTCCTTCCCATTATCTTGGTTCCTGTAGTTATGGCTGGATACATATTCACTTATCAGGGTTTGGTTCTAGGATCCACATATGAGAGAGAACATATATCATTTTTTTTCTGAGTCTGTGTTACTTCACTATAACAGTTTCTAGTTCTATCCATTTACCTGAAAATTTCATGATTTCAGCTTTCTTTACTGCTGAGTAAAACTCCATCATATAAATGAACACATGTTCTGTGTGATACATACACACACACACACACACAACTCTCAACAAATTAAAAAATGTATTATATTTGAGGAGGAAGCATAAAATTTTATGACATGTTAATTGGTAAAGGTGAGAAACATTACCATTGAAATCTACCTGATGAATTTACAGACATACACAGGTGCCAAGGATCCAAGTGCAACTGATTATGACTAGTAACAATCAGATACATACAGATTAGAGATGCATGCGCCAACATCTCAGTGTTAATAGCAAAAACAATGAGTCTTTCTACAAGGTACAATATATTCTAAAATGAAATGGAGATCTTTTTTAAAGGTTAAAAACTCATTCAGTTTTATGTCTTATAGGGCTTATACTGAGTTCAATATTGTATTACTGTATTAATTCAACAGGAAAACTACAAATTTTATAGCCACTTTTGAAAGAGCTGTATCTGTATGTATGGTTATTAAACCTCTGTCAGATGTGTCGCTGGTGAAGATTTTCTCCCATTCTGTGGGTTTTCTGTTTGCTTCCTTCATTGTCTCCTTTGATGTACAGAAGCTTTTTAGTTTAATGAGGTCCCATTTGTTAATTCTTGCCCTTGTTTCTTGAGCAATTGATGTCCAGTTTAGAAAATCATTTCCTATACCTATATCTTGTAGGTTTTTTCCAAATGTTTTCTTCTAACAGTTTCAGAGTTTCAGCCTTTACATTAAGTTCTTTGATCCATTTGGAATTGACATTTGTGCAGGGTGAAAGATAAGGGTTTAGTTTCATTCTTCTACATGTGGTGATCCAGCTTTGCCAGCACCAGTTGCTGAACATGCTGTCTTTCCTCCAGTGAATATTCTTGGCCCCTTTGTCGAATATGAGGTGGCTGAAAGAGTATTTACTCATATTTGGGTCTTCAATTTTGTTCCATTGATTGATGGGTCTATTTTTGTGCCAGTACCATGTTGTTTTTATGATTATAGCTCTGTAATACAGTTTAAAATCTGGTATAGTAATCCCCCCAGCATTATTCTTAGTGCTCAGAGTTGTTTTGGCTATCCGAGGTCTTTTGTGGTTCCATATGAATCTTAGGCTGCTTTTTTTCCAATTCTGTGAAAAATGTCATGGGGATTTTGATTGGCATT
>NW_008343079.1:562143-562669 GCF_000622305.1 Nannospalax galili
TTGTGATGTTTCCCCTTTCATCTCTGATTTTGTTGATTTGGAGGTGCTCTTTCTTTCTTTTGGTTAACTGGGCTAGCAGTCTGTCAATCTTGTTTATCTTTTCAAAGAACCAGCTCTTGGAATTATTGATTCTTTGTATTGTTTTCTTTGTTTCAATTTCATTAATTTCTGCCCTGATTTTTGTTATTTCTTTTTGTCTGCTAGGTTTGGATTTCATTTGCTGTTGCTTTTCAAGTGTGTTTAGCTGCAATGTTAAGTCATTTATTTGTGTCTTTCCAATTTTTTGATGTAGGCACTTAGAGCTATAAACTTCCTTCTAAGGACCACTTTCAGCATGTCCCAGATGTTTTGTTGTGTTGTATTGTCCTTTTCATTTAGTTCCAGGAATACTTTTATTTCTTTCTTAATTTCTCTTTTGACCCATTCATCATTCAGGAGTGTATGGTTTAATCTCCATGTGATCATGTGGTGATTAGGGCTTCTTCCAGTGTTGATTGTAAGCTTTATTGCATTGTGGTCTGATAGA
>NW_008343079.1:562762-565436 GCF_000622305.1 Nannospalax galili
AAGTATATTCTTTGGTGCTTGGGTGAAATATTCAGTAGATGTTTGTTGGGCCCATTTGATGTATGGTATTGCTTAATTCAGATGTCTCTCTGTTAACTCTGTGCCCTGTTGACCTATCTAATGGAGACAGTGGGGTATTGAAGTTGCCTATGTTAATGATTTGGGGTTAATCTGGGTCTTAAAGTCCAGTAGTATTGTTTTTATGAAGTTGGGTGTACCAGATTTGGGGGGGGAAAATATTCATGACTGTAATATCTTCTTGATTTATTGTTTCTTTGATCAGAATGAAGTGGCCCTCTTTATCTCTTCTGATTAGTTTTAAAGTCTATTTTGTGAGATATTAGAATTGCAACACCTGCTTTTTTATTAGTACCATTTGCTTGGTATATTTTTTTCCATCCTTTCGCTTTAAGATAGTTTCTGTTCTTGAAAATGAGATGAGTTTCTTGCAGACAAAAAAAAAAGATGGATTTTGTTTCTTAATCCATTCACCTAGTCTGCGTCTTTTGACTGGGGAGTTCAGTCCATTAATATTTAAAGTTATTAACGAAAGATGAGTATTGAATCCTGTTGTTTTTATTCCTGTTTACATTATTGATATAACTGTACTTTTCCACAGTTATACCTTCACTGAATTTCTTTCTGCAACCCCTTGTCTTGAAAATGAGATGAGTTTCTTGCAGACAAAAAAAAAAGATGGATTTTGTTTCTTAATCCATTCACCTAGTCTGCGTCTTTTGACTGGGGAGTTCAGTCCGTTAATATTTAAAGTTATTAATGAAAGATGGGTATTGAATCCTGTCATTTTTATTTCTGTTTACCTTCTTGATATAGCTGTACTTTTCCACAGTTATACCTTAATTGAATTTCTTTCTGCAACCCCTTGGGTATAGCCATTCCTTTCTTCAGCTCTTTGTATTGCTTCCAGAACTCTCTGAAGGGCTGGTTTTGTGGACATGAATTCCTTCAGCCTGTTCATGTCATGGAAGATTTTTCTTTCCCCTTTGACTATAATAGACATTTTGGCTGGGTATAGTAATCTGGATTGGTATCTGTGGTCACTTAAAACTGCGAATACTTTGGTCCAGGCTCTTCTGGCTTTCATAGTTTGCACTGAAAAGTTAGCTGTAATCCTAATAGGTTTTCCTTTATTTTGGACTTGTTTCTCTTTTGCAGCTTTCATTATTGTCTCTTTGTTTTGTACATTTAGTGTTCTTACTATGATGTGCCACAGAGAGTTTCTTTTCTGGTCCTGTCTGTTCTCATCGTATTGGTGAGGGTTTCTCCTGTCGTTTCTAATTGGCTGAGTGTTTCACTTCCTTCTTCATTTCAGCCTGAGTATTCTTTAATATTTCTAACTCTTTTCTGAATTCATTGAGAAGTTAATCTCTATCTTCCTTCAGTTCTTTGTGTGTTCTTTAAATTCACTGAATTCTTTTATCATGTTTATAATTGTTCTTCTGAGTTCCATGTCCTGCATTATCTTTGGGGGGTTCTCATTGTACTCCTCTAGAGGACTATTGGTATTTGGTGGGGATATGTTATTTTGGTTTTTCTTTTTCTTTTCTCAGAATGGGGTGTTCTTTAAGGGCTTTGTTCCACTTTCTGTCTATTAGAGGACAATTCTGTAATCACAATAAAATAACTAAGAGTCAAATAATAATGACAGAAATAAATGTAAACTGTAATTGATGTACAATTTTGTGGGGAGGAAATGGGCTTGAGGTAGGATCTCCTTGTGCAGCCCAGGGTGACACAGAGCTCCTGATTCTCCTTCCTTAGCCTCCTCATGGCTGGGATTACAGGTGGCCACCATCATGCCAGACATAATACAAATATCTTTTCTGAATACATGATATACTATAAGAATGTAAGCTTTTTTGCTCTCAGGCTTTCTCCTAAGGTCTGGATCCCTCCAGGAAAGATTTTTGCCTCAGGAATTTGGGGGTTTGCCTGGCCTGGGAGCCGGGCCCAAGAAAGATGTTTGTCTAGGGCAGCTGGTGGCCATGTAACCCAGAGATGCAAAGGATGATGGGGGTGGGAAGTGGCCCCAAGGGCTCCTGGGGACTTCAGGGAGGAACTGGGTTGGTCTTGATGCAAAGGATCAGGAAGAGGAAAGGTCTGCCCCGGCATTCAGGAAAGAGGCCCAGGGAAGCAGAGGGAGGTGAGGGCAGGGCCAGGCCCAGAAGCAGTGCTCCTGGGGACCCCAGAAGGAACTGAGTTGGTCTGGATGCAAAGGATCTGGAAGCAGTGGTGGTTCCCCAGGTGTCTGGGGTGCCAAGACAAGGAATGGAACAGGACCAGCTGGGAGGAGAGACCCACAGGGGAGATAAGAAGGTGAATGAAGCTGGGGGGGGGTCAAGGAACACACAAATAACTTACCTCAGAGAGAGGCCTGAGGATCAGAAAGCCAATATTATATAGCTGTATTAATTCACCTGTGAACCTAGAAACTTGCAGCCACTTGTGAAAGAGATGTACTCTTCCTCTGGAGTGTGTTACTGAATATGTTAAAGCTGTAGTGAAATGCTTCTTCTAATCATGTTGTTATTAAATATTTAAAAAATGATTAAAAAATAATTCTTCAAAGCACAAAAATTTCCTCCTTAATAATTAGTAGCTATGAAAGACATTACCATTGAAATCTACCTGATGACTTTATATCCATGCTCAG
>NW_008343079.1:565535-611176 GCF_000622305.1 Nannospalax galili
TTTAAAATGAATTTTTCTGTGTGACACTGCATATTTTAATAATGAAATGGAGACCTTTTTCAAAGTTTAAAACCTCATTTAATTTTATGTCTTGTAGGGTTTATACAGAGTACAATATTGTATAACTGTATGAATTCAACTGTAAATCCAATAATTTACAGCCAATTTTGAAAGAGAAGCATCTTAGCTCCGGAAATTGTTATTGAATATGTCAATTCTGTTGTAATGAAATGCTTCTTCTAAGTATGTGGTTACTAAATAAGTAATTTTTAAAAAAGAAAGAAAACAGGAAGGTCGTGGAGCTTGTACACCTGGATTCAAGTTGTGGCTCTGTCAATTCCTTTCTATGTCGCTGGTGTCTTGGTTTCATAAGCAGTAGCAGGGCTGGCTTTGGGTGACATAGCCTGGCTAGACAGCTGCCATGGGGCTTTAGTCCATTTAAAGGCATGCAGCACTAAGAGCATTATGGTCTTAATGGTTCATTATGGCCATTATCATCCTTTTTTTAGAAATGTTTTAAACCCCCTCATGTAGACTAATCATCTTATTGGGCATTTTATCAGTGTTTATCTCTACAGATTGAAGGCTGACTGTCAACTAAATAATCTTTTCTAATAGTGTGTAGCAGCTTCAAGCATGTAACATGGCCATTGGTGTCTGCTCTGTTATGTTTCAGTACATCAGGAAAGCTGAGTCCTGGACCTGACTTGTTAAGCTAGGCTACGTTAAGACTCCAAACCAATGTGTTGCCTTGGTATCAACTACCAAAAATATTTATTTAAAAGGGGGGGGGGCTGGAAAAATGGCTCAGTGTTTAAGAGCACTGGCTGCTCTCACAGAGGACCATGGTTCGAATTCCAGCACCCACATGATGGTAACAACTGTCCTTAACTCCAGTTCCAGGGGATCCGACACCCTCTTCTGACCTTTGCAGGCATTCATGACACAGGTGTACTTACAGACATGCTGGCAATACACTCATATACATAAATTTTTTTAAAAGGCTTGGGCAAGGAACAAATCATAAAGAGTAGAAACAAGAGTTCCAAGCAGGCTAAGAGGTGAAACCCTAAGTGTATTCATTGTTCTATACCAGAGTCAACACTAGGAATCACATGAAAGGTAGAGGGTGTAGACACTGGAGAAGTACATGGGTATTACAGCTCATTCCTAGGGGATCGGATTTGGGGTTAGTCCATGAGGTTCCTAAATATTATGTGTTCCACATCACTGCACAGCCCTCCTCTGACTCTCCAGACCGTGCTCCTAGCTGGCTATGCCATAGAAATGCTGAACATTGCAGTAGACAGTAATTCAACTCAACGTTGCAAGACGTTAGTGGCAGATGTGTGCCAAATTAGATTTCCTGCTGAGTGCAAAAACCAACAATAAGTGAAGTCTAATAATGCTACCATCCAAGTGACGAACTCACTTCCCGTTGCCCTGGATTTTCCAGGCAACTGAGGGTAGTTGGTCATTCTAATAATCACAGCATAGATATCTACATCGAAGAAAATCTGAAATCATATAGAACATTAGCTGTTAAAATTTTCAGGGGTCAAAATTTAAAAGTTAGTCCACATGTAGACATAGCTGAGCTGTTCTATTAGTTTCCAGATTGTGCATATTGTCACTAAAGTGCACAGTTGGAATGGGAACAGATGCCTAATTTGAACTGAGGTCAGTGGAAGAGCAGTCTTTTTGGTTTATGCTGCCAGTACAGGTAACTGCTTAAAATTCCAATCAAGATATTAAGCCTTCTGTATTTCCTGATAGGGATGACTAAGGTAAATTCTTGGTCCCTCTTTAGACTCCTGGGCTTGATAATTTAGTCAGTGATAATGGTGCAGCTTCATAATCACACAAAGTAAATACTACTCTACGTATTATTTGAAAAATGTTAAATTATGTTATGTATAAAATTGATGGTTCAGAGTCAACATTAATGGTTATAGCATTTTACTCTGAATTCATGAAAATAATTTCTATTTCAACAGAATCTCATAAAGTAATGTATACAAAAATTTAATATAACCTATATCTCAAACACTGACCCATATTTGCATGTGAATATATGACAATAGGAACACATACTAATAGCATGTCCCCACTTATATTCCTGATGTTGACGCATTGTTTAGACACCAGGATAACTCACTCAGTCTTATGACCACTAATCACACATGACTTCTAGAACATTAAGATGACACTATTGTTTGATCTTCTAAAGGATGTGATGGAGGCCAAAGCTAAGAAACAGGCATTGGCTGAATTCTCACACGAATCATTAGAAATCTGCCTCACTGATGAGGTTCGGTGTCATCAAGCTGTTGATCACCCAGATCAAACAACACTGTAGAAAAGCATAAATTTATACTCTCTTCTCAAGCTTGCACATTCATGTTGTTCTTCCCCAGAACTTCAAGTTCTTGGGCCTTTGAACTCTGGGACTCTGAGCATCAGCACCCACTTCCCACCATACGCCTTCTGATTCTCCAGTTTGCAGAAGGAACTTCTTGGCCCCCATAATTATGTGAGTCAGTCCTCTAAATATTTCTTATATAGCTCCATCTTTAGATATACTATTGCTTCTGTTTCTCTGTTTCATCCTGGTTAATACCGCATGTTTGCAGGCATTCAAACATATTGAACAATTCTAGTCAATGTAATAACCTTACATTATTTGCAGAACCCACTGTCCTTGTTAGCTTCAGTATTGGCATCACACAATCCAGAATCACCTGGGAAGGAGAAGACCTCAATTGAGGAACTTCCTAGGTGAGATTGGCCCGTGGACATGCCTCTGGGGCAGTGTCTTGATGGGTGACTCATGTGGGACAGCCCAGCCCACTGTGAGTAGCACCATCCCTGGGAAGATAGACCTGGATTTTATAAGAAATCTGGCAGAGCGCAGGCATGGGAGTAAGCTATAGAGTGAGCCATCAAGAAGTTTCCTTCCTGGTTATGCCTCTAGGCTCCTGCTTTGACTTCCCTCAGTGGTAGATTGTAATCGGGAAGTATAAGCGGCTTTTAGTCAGAATATTTTATCACAGAAACAGAAGGAAACTTGAACACTGAATTGCCTAATTTTTGGCCCCAGGCATCAGTATTGATAAAGAGTTATCTGTCTTCTACCCTTCACAACGAAACTCAATGATAGCTCCATCCAGACTCAGAATTTTTTTTTTCTGTAGAAAATAAGACATATGTTGACATTTTGGCCACTCATTCCTCCAAATTCAATATCTCAAATTCACTTTTTTTCTTAGATAATATAAAACTTATCATTCAACCCATTTTCACATGTACACGGCAATGGTGTTAAGTATAGCCTCATTGTGTCATAATTATCACTATCATCCTTCTCCAGGATTTTTTCAACTACCTCAGCTGAAACTCTGCTCACATGATGCAGTCACTTCTCACATCCCCTGACCCCGAGTCCCAAGCAAAAAGCAGTTTTCTTTCTGTCTCTGTGAATTTACACGCATTTGCTATTTCACGTAAGTGGAATTGTACTGTATTTTCACTTTTGTGACTCACTTCTCTTAGTATCATGACTTCAGAGTTCATCTACGTTTTACCACGTGTTAAGATTTCCTCCCTTTTTAAGGCTGAGCGATATTTCATTGTGTACGTTTACCACATACTGTCTGTATGTTCAGCATTTGGGTCGTTTCCATCTTTTGTCAAATGGGAATAACGTAGTTATGAAGACGAGTGTACAAAAAGCTACTTAGCCCGCATTTTCAATTACGTTGGGTGTATACTCAAAAATAGAATTGCTAGATCCTATTGTCTGGCTCAGCCCACTGTATTAGTTGCTTTTCTGTTGCTGGGATAAAACGCCATGACCAAGGCAACTTATAGGATTCTAGAGGGAGAGCCCATAATGGCAGAGGAGCAGAAAAGCTAAGTGCTCATCTTCATGCAGGCACCGAAGCAGAGTAACACTGAAAATCTACCTCTAGCAAGGATTAAGAACTCTCAAGTTCTGCCTCCAGTGACGTGCTTCCTCCAGCATGGCCACACACCTCCTAAAGGTTTCTTGACCCTCCTTAAACGGTGCGATGAACTTGGGATCAAGTGTCCAAATACTGGGAGCCTTTGGGGGACATTCATTCAAACTCCCACATTCACTATTGTTAGAACTCAGAATTTCTAGCTTCCTTAAGTCTAACATGTAGGATTACCTACATGTAATCCAAGACAGAATTACTGGGGCCCTGCTTCTTTTATGGAAGAATCTTCTGCTTTCATGAACAATCTGGGTTACCCCTGAATATTCCACTTTCAATTCATTTTACCTTCTCTATGATTCCCCCAGCAGCACCAAGATGCTTTCAAGGTCTGAAGTTTATGAAAACCCAACTTTACCCTTTAGGAGTGGTGTCTTACTATTGTTTGAATGTGTGTATCCCTTCAAAGGTCCTATGCTGGAACGTTAACCTGGTAGGAGTTGGGACCTGTTTGAGAATTGATTAATCCTGTGGGGCTCCTGTCCGTACGAATGGATTTGTGTTTTTATCAGAGGAACAGGCTGGCACTTTTGGTCTTCCTCTCTCCTACCATGTGAGGATAAGCAGGAAGCACCACCTTGGAAGTAGAAGGCACTTGGTTTCTTACCAGAACCCAGATCTGCTGGTGCCTTGATTTCAGACTTCCTCCAGAAATATAATAAATGAATCTCATATTTATAAATTACCCAGTCTGAGACATTTTGTTATAGCAGCAAGGGTGGACTAAGGTATTCATGCTATTTATTTTGGACTAGATCCCTTCTCTATGCTATATGGTGGGCCCAAGGGTCTGTATATGTATATAGAGCCTTTGTGACTACGCTGACTGGGCATTATGTTTATCTAAGTTGGCAAATGCAAACTGAAATAAAGAAAAGAATAAGAATTCAAAGAAAGAACAGAGAAACACATCATGGCATATAAGAAAACCAAGTGCAACCAAGTATTGAAGCTATCATCAGCCAAGAGATCCAGAGGCAGGGGAATTAATAGTGTGAAAGATGAATTGAAAAATGTAATTGGGTGGTATCTTAAGGTGATGATTTGGGGGATGTTTTCTTTGGGATTTTGACCCACAAGACTGAGTCAGATTATGTAACAGAGTGCTGGATCTTGCTTCCCTATCCAGTTTCTGCTGTTGGGGAGGGAGACAAGGAACATAATCTGTGAATATAGAGAATTCCAGAGTGACAACCACCCCCTTGCTGTGATGCCACGGCCATGGCCTGCACTGCTGCTTCCTTCCTTAGTGTTTGCTTCCACTAACAGTTATGTCTGTTGTAGGCTTCGTTCTGGACAGAAATAAGTCTGCCTTTAAGCATTAGTCAGCAGGGACTTGGGCTTTGTTTGGTACAAATTTATGCGATATCTGTAGTCTGCACACTTGGAAACCAAGAGATTAGATACAAATTATGCAGGCTTATCATTCCGTGGGGTACTTTGCAGAAACAAATGCAAAACTTCAGCCTAAGCTGTCAGGATTCCTAACACCAACAGGCAAAGTCCAGTGAGAGTCCAGTGACCGAGACAGCTTAGGACTGGTAGAGGCATTTCAAAATCACAAGAACAGTGATATTAAAAATAAATAAAGGAAGGAAGAAAGAAGGAAGGGAGGGAGGGGGTAAGGAAGGCAGAAGGGAGGGGGGGAGGGAGGGAGGAAGGAAGAAAAGATGAGAGAAAAGAAAGGAGAGAGGGAGGAAAGAAGGAAGGAAGGAAGGAAAGGAAGGAAGGAGGAAGGTAAAGAAAAGGAAAGAAAAAGTCTGTGAATACAGTGAATGAACACTAAAGTATGATTCTTATCTAAATAAATGAACCCATGTTTTTGGTTTACAAATTTTAATTGTAGTGATATTTTCACTGTGTTGCTAAATGGTTCACATAGAATTCCCACTAACAGTTCTTAAAATATAATCACAACAAAATTGATATTTCTCTAAAATAATAATGGTTATATTTTCCTTTTTGATTTTGTTGCTGAAAAATTAAAATGAACTCTTTGCTTGGTTAAAGTTATTAGCTCATATCAGATAAAGATATTATGTCAACTCTGTTCTTTTCTTCATATGTGCATATATATAATTATTGAACTTTTCTATGCTGTGAATTTAAAAATACAAAGGATGAGGATCATGAAGGATGGGAATGCCTGAGTAGCCTTAATGTTGAATAGTTCTGTCCCTCTCGTGTTTAAGATGCTGAGTGTTCTGTCACTACAATCTGCAGCTGCTGCTCTGGGCTCACGGGAAATCCCCAAGTATAGTCTCTACTAGCTGAGCTAAATTTTCTTACTCTAGTGTCTCTTGTCACCTCTGACACCAATTCCTCCAGTCAGTTCTTCAACTGGACTTTCTGTGTGGATATTTGGATTGCTTTTAGAAGTTCTTTTCAGATAACTCGGAGTTCTATTATTCAGTACCTCCTGCCTAGCTTAGAACATGGACTTGTAGGTGTTTATTACAGAACAGTGCTAGAAGTGTGAGTTGGGGGATGAAGAAATGAATAGAAACATCAGCTCCTGGTTATGCTCTTAAAATGAGTTTTCAGAGTCACTGTTGCCATCATTGTAGGCAGCAGCTAAACGGCACATAAACTCACCACTTCATTGCGATAGCTACAGACAAGCAGAATAGATCACTCCACTACCGAAGATGACACCCAATTCCACTGTGGTTCCCTGCTCTCTGAAATCCTCCTCAGAAAAGGCAGAGTACCACTGACGCTCACCAGACTGAGAAGTCTGTGTCCTGGAAGAAAATTGCTAGAGAGCACCGTATGTTCGCTAATTATTTTCAAATGACTTCAGCTAGACTAGGTTTTAAATAAAGATAATTTGGAAGTAAAATAAAGCTTATCCCTCCCTTGACTCATAAGTAGGGCTAGTAAATCCACCTAAAGCATTCATCACCACCTCTGCACGCAGTCCCACCTCCGGTTCACTAGCCTCAGAATCTGCCTCCCCTGACCACAGCAAGCACACATAGTTATTTCTGTAGCTGGGTGCTAGTCGGCTAAGGAGTTTTCCAGTCTTGCTTTCCTATCTCCTCTTCCTCCTCCCCACATGTAAGAGCACCTCATCTTAGCTCACTACTCATGGGCTATGTTATTAGGACTTCCAACCTGTGACTGATAGCACACGAGACAGTAAAGCCCTCAGGAAGCTCAGAGTTACATAGAATCTGAAGGCTCCTTAACCAAGGTTGTGGCAAGATGTGGCAATTTTGGAAGAATAGATTTCTACTCTTCCTGGAACAGGAGTGTGAGAAAGCAGAGGCCACCTTCTTAATGTGAAGACAAAGAACTGGGCAAAATTAAAGCTGCAATTCAAAGGAAACAGACGACATAGAAGAATGAGCAATGCTATTTAAAGCAGATGGACTGGAAGAATCAGACACATTAAGAGATGATTTTTACACACATCCAAACAAAACTCCAAAGGGTGCTGTCCTAGTTTGCTTTCGTTTCTATGATATAAACATCATGACCAACTCTGGGAGGAAAGGGCTCATTTGGCCCACAGATTACAGTCCATCATTGGGGAGCCAAGGCAGAGACCATGGAGAAATGTTGTTTACTGGCTTGCTTCCCTGGCTTGTATAACCCATGCCTACCAGGGATGACACTGCCCATGGTGGGCTGGGCCCTTCTACATCAATTACCAATTAAGAAAATACCTCACAGACATGCCCACAGGTCAGTCTGATGGAGGAAATTTATTAACAGAGTTTTGCTCTTCACAGGTATGTCTAGGTGACATAAACTATGACAGGTGACATACCTCTAAAGCTAAAATCAAACCACCATGTTTTATTTTACTGGCAAGGCATGAACAAATGTCTATTCATCCCAGATAGGGCACAACAGACCAAAGGAATAACTCCACTCAAGTCTAGCTTGGTGAACCAATAAGCTTATTGGGGTAATTTACAGGAGCACAAGTAACTAAAAACAGCTGAATCACCCAGAACCCCACCTCAGCATGGGTGATGACTTCCTGGTCCTCTGTATGTAACTTACAGGCTGCTCCACAGAAGAGTCTCCTCCTCTTCAGCAGTTGTTTACTGCTCATTTAATCTGGGGAGTGTGGGGGAGGCTTGTGAGTCCTGTCATTGAGCTTCCTGAGTCTTAGAAGTTTAATGAACTTTTCTAATCCTAGGAGCCTTCGTCCTCCAAAAGGAACTATTCCAATTAGGAGGAAATACCACACAACACACTCTAAAGAACTGACCATCTAATATCAAATCGAATTTTATAGAGGTATAAAATTCATTTCAAATTTGAAAGCTGTGATAGAGGCAGTCATACAAAATGGATCTTTCTAAACAGTACATTTCTGAAAGATCAAAGGCAAATACAAAAGTGTTTCTCTTGACCTCTTTACAGTTTGGCATGGCGTAGAGTTCTGGGATATATAATATTTTTCCTTTCAAAACTCTTTTGACAACCCCCCCCCAAATCAATGTCTTCAGTACATAAAATCTTCACAGCAAACAATGAAAAAAAAATAAAAACGTACCCTAAGAACAGTTCATAGGTGTCACTGGATATGGTTGGAATAGGACTTTTCCACATATAACATATTTGGGGGTGGAGAGGTGGAGCAGGAGACAGAAGTGAGGGAACTCTAAGCATATGGAAATAGGAAGCAGAAAAATCAATACAAGGAAATATAATCAAGTAGGTAATGCCAGGGGCAACCCAGGGCCGAGATGCTTAGAATCGTCCCCCAAGGAGTGCTGCGGAGAAGGCTGATTTACTGTCTTCTATGTCCTTGTGACTGAAAGTCATCTCAGGGCTGCTAACTTCCCAGCTCTTTGGGCTGTTTGTATGTTGGGGGTCCCACTGGCATCCCTTTGCTCAGCCTTGACCAAGCCCTGGGTGTAGGAGCACAGGAAACACTGTTAGCTGAGCCACGTGTCTGTGATAGCTCTGACTGGAATCAGGTACAGTAAATGACAACATTACACAAGAAGAATACAGCTGGAAAGGCAAAGTCTGCACAGCTAGAGTGCAAGTCCCAGAACCACTTAGCTTTGCTTCCGATACATTTAAAATGATGTGAGCCAGGAATGGCAGACCTAGCAGAGTACTCTAAAACTCTAACCTTCAATGCCTTCATGCACTGTGGGCACCGCTTCTGAATAACTGTCCACAGCTCCCTCCTGCTTTACTAGCAAAGTCCAGGTTTCTTTCATTGCTTGCCTTTTATTTCTTTTTCTTTTTTCCTTTTCCATTCCTTTACTCTTTTATTTGGCGAGGGGGTAAGCATGACAGGAGTATGCCATTGGCTGTATTCCACGATCAGTTTAAGATAAGTTTGAAAGTTCTATTCTTTATTTTCTCAGCATCTTTCAAAAGCAGGGCTAACCAAATGAGCTAGCTCTGGCTACAGAGATCACAGGGAGGTACACGCATGTAGCTGGGAAGGCACAATTTTCCTAACAGAACATAGATGGAAGGGGTATGCATATGTCTCTTTGTCAACTAATTTGTTTGTTGCCTGTTTGCAAAGTTCCTGCTTTGCATTCAACTAGGCTAACAGTCTCAGGTCACCAGAGGATCATTTTTTCCAGAAATGGTTCATGTAGGCCCTTGGAATTAGGCTCAATGATTTATCTTAAATTAACATGTGCATAACTGAACCAATCATGAGGACAAGAGCTGTGAAATATCCAGATTCAGCAAATAAGAGCAATGCTGTCACCCCTACTGTCTGAGGGTGATGTCAGCCTTAGCTAAAAACCTCAGGGACTGAAAGTGTTTGTGTGGTGGAGGAGAGGGTAGTTGCTCAAGGGGAAACCAAAACAGTGATATTAAAGTACTGAAGAAGGTAGAAGCAACTACTGGTATCTCCTACACCTGATGGACTCACAATTCTTCAGCTTAGATGCTTTTCCCATTCTGGTTTCTAATCATTGCTGTGGCGTTACTATTCCAACACATTACACTTACCTGAACAAAAAGCGTGACTCTTAAATTTAGTTTTTTAGAGTGGGCCAAACTAGGAGGACACTCGTTCTCACAGATATCTCTTGGAACCATCTGTCTCCTGGAACCGTGCTGTTGAAATTGTCTTGCTGGAACTCTGTGATGGATCTGTGTCCTTGAGTCAGGCCCACCCATAATTTTATTCAAAATAGTTTCTCCAGGTTCAATTGGGAAAGTAGAATTTTGGTTCTTCTATCATCTGAACAGACTATCCTGCCTTTTCATTCTTAGTTCTGGAATATTTCATTCACCCAAGGTCACGAGTCCTTCCCAGTCTTCACCATGTGCAGTGAAGATGGGTACACTACCATCCAGCACTTTGATATGTTAATTCTCAAGCATACTCACATTCATTCATTATCTTTTTGGGCAGAGTACCAAATTGAGGTTGCCAAGGAAACAAGACAGAAAAACACATGGTTTTTCTGGGGCTAATTAAAAGTCATTAGTCCAGATCATATCCGTTTTATAAAAGTCATTCTTATACACTGCTATGAGTTCTGGACTAGTTGCCCCGATTCTTTTTCCCATACTTCCCTGAACTTTTTCAATCATAGCACTTTTATATTTGTATAAATGCCTCTTTGCTTCTCCTTATTCCTGATTAGATTACAAAAACTATTAAGACAGAAATCCCGATTATCTAATGTCTTGCAGAGTCTATAGCACATAAAAGCACTTGATAAATGTTTGCTAAAGGAATGCAAACCCACTCACTGTTAAGTACACATCTTGGAAGATGAGCCATTGAAAACATATAAGTATGAGAAATACCACAGAGACAGTGGATGTCCTGATTTCTTTTACCTCTGCACAAGTCTACATTAACTCCAATCTCTCCAGGGCAGAAGAATCAATACATTGGTCAGAATATAGATTGTTCATTGGTCTCATTTACTAGCATTCCTTAAATATTGATACAGGTCTAACCAGGCTTCCTGAAATCTATATCTGAATGGTCAGTTATCTCAGGGTTTGCCTTGCAAGTCCTTTCCCAGTAAACAGGTCTAGGATTTGCAATTTAGAAAGTGGGAAGCCACATGCCCTACTTCTGGGTCAGTCTGGAGCACTTGCTCCAGTACACTCATATGGCCCTGGTGAGTTACCGGCTGTGACCACACATCTGGAAATTAAGGCTTTGATTCTCACCTGCTAATATAACATCTATGTATCTAGTTTTCTCTGTGGAAAGACCTATGAGTACAAATGGTGGGAACAGGACAGGACTTGGGCATTTCTTCATTTTAACATATAGGAGATTCACCATTAAGGCCATAACCTCACAAACACTACCCCACCTCTGTGATTCCTATGAGGCACCTGCTGACCACACTTCAGGCACTTTCCATTTGGTCCAGCAGCATGAGGGACAGTCCTCACTAAGCACAAAGCTCTACCCAGGATGAGCCTGTCTTGAAAACAGTTGTACAGTCCCTGTAGGCTACTGGCTTCCTGCAGTTTTACGCAGATAGTGCCACATATATTACTACGAGAACCACGCTTTCCTCCCATTGAATACACAGAGCAGCACAGGACTCACCTAACCTCCACAAAGGGGATGAGCAGGAATGGGACAAACCTTTTATATTTTTAACCTTTGAACTTTTTTTTGGCATAGTCTTAGAAAACTTCATTAAACAACTTTTGGGTCCACATTTGATGCACTTTTAGGATCTTAATAGCTATGAATTAATTAACTGAACAAATATTTACTGAGGGCATCCAAAGGACCAAGGCATAGAAGACCAGGGGATACAAAATGGGTGCTCCAGGAGTCTGATCCTGGTTCAGGTGGAGAAAGACATATTTCAGACAGGTGATGCTGTTTAAAACCACAGCTTTGCTTTGGCCAGGATGGCCTTGTCTCCGACAGTCCTGCAACTCTTTCAATGCAACACAAATCCTGCTTTCCCAGAAATCATTAAGTGCTAGAAACATCTGGCTTTGTCTCTCTTACCCTCCAGGTTATGTATTAACAAATATTTATGTTTATATGTCTTTAGGCATCTATTTTACAATCTTTTATTTATTATTTGTGTGTGTGTGTGTGTGTGTGTGTGTGTGTGTGTGTGTGGAGTCAGAGGACAGTTTTCAAGAGTTGATTCTATCCTTCCATCACAGGCATCCTGAGAATTGAATTCAGGTTGTCATGCCTGGCAGCAATCATCTCTGCTTGCTCAGCCATCTTACTGACCCTGAGCTACACGTGTGTGTGTGTGTGTGTGTGTGTGTAAGGTGCCATGTGCCAAATGTGTGAAGGTCAGGGGATAACTTTGTGTTTTTTCTCTTCTTCCACCTTTACATGGTTTCTGGGGATTGAACTCAGGTCTCCAGGCATATGCCTTTATCGACTGAGCCATCTTGCCAGTACCTGGTTTTATATTCTTAAAGAGTTGAAGATGTATCTTAGTTATCATTGATTTTTCCAATTTATTCACTACATCTTTTCATTTTGTTTCGGTTTTGAGACAGGTTCTTGCTATGTAGCTCCAGCTGGTCTGAATCTTACAATGATATGCCTGCCTTTGCCTCCCAGGAGTGCTGGATTAAGGGTGTGTGCCACTATACCCAGCCACCACAAATTTTTGTGTGTGTATAAGTAAGCATTGAATATTTGTTGAAATAAAGCTTGTTATATACTAGTCAGATTAGTTTTTGAAGAGTTTTCATGCTTCTGTGATGTAGACACAAAAATACATAAATGCAATGTATTTTTAGTGAAGGGGCAAGAAATTACTTGCCTGGATTTGAAAAAAAAATAGTATAGGAAGTTTTTAATTTTAATATCGTTAGAGTTAGTGCATGCTGTTTCCATGGAACACAAAGACTTTTTGACATTATTTATTGTTACGTGAAATTTGAAAGCAGATTGGAAGTACACACAAGGTGACTTTCATTTATCCTGTAATGTTAGTGAACAGAAATTTTCCACCACTTATTTGTTCCTGATGGTATTTGGGAATGGGTCGGTAGGAGTTGCAGTGCGGGAAAGCAGGAACGGCAGAAATAGGACTTGAAGTGAGAGAAAATAAACTTGCCGGCAGAGATACAAACTGCAATAATAAAAAAGCAAAGGTTTGAGATGGGGTGGGCATGAGCAGACTTGACTGAGAGGCGGAGCCTGTGCAGATAGGAAACAGCAGGAGAACTCCTGCCTCCAGTTCTTGATAGCCAGTTCTCCTTAGAGGTGCAGCTGGTTTGGTTGTGGCCTTTGAGGCTCACCTATCTGAGCATCAGTTTACTGTAAGATGGTGAGGTTTCCTATGAGACACTTCTATGAAAGATCTTGGAAGTTTAAAGAGTTTAAATTAATATATTTAAGAACAAAATAAAATTTGTTGAGAACTAATAAGGTATAAGTGGCATTAGAAGGAGGAGCTCATGAAAGCATATGTAATCAGGAGTCACTACATCAGGAAGAGGAGATGAAGGGGAAGATTAAGATGGAAGGAGAACACAGGAAGTGAGATTCCATTTGTAGGGATGTGAGGTCACCTTGGAAAGCCTTTGCAGCAGTGTTTTGCTCAGAGTTTGCTTTGGACTTTGCTTTCATTTGCTATTACTGATTTTTGTAATAATAAAGCCTGATTTTGCACGCTAGCCATGCGTTAGGTCTTGCAAACACATAGAAATGACAAAGATGTTTCTTCTTTGAAAAACTCTTTGTGATTTTAATTTTTCACATATTCATGAAATACAACTGAAAGGGTTGGTGATTAAGATAATTTAGTATTGTTGTTTTTATTGCGCTGCTTACTTTGACAAGGGCACTTGCTATTCTGAGAGTACTTAGGTATGAATGATTTCTTCAGTGTTCTGCAACAGTTTCTTCAATGGCTAGAAACAAGTTCATATGAGTCCAAGCCCAAGGTTTTTAATCTTTTGCACAGAGAAATGGATTTATGGTATAAAATAATACCTGGTGAACTGGGTATTACCCCCTAATAATGAAGGCAATTGTGACTGACATTTGCTTACAAAATATTGTAAATTTCACAATTTTTTTTTTTTTTTGCTGCCAGATGGAGTTAGCTTGCTAAGAATGTGTGAGCTGAAGTTCATATGAGGTAACACTTTGGGGTATATTTCATTTTAGAATATTCCTTATTTTTCAGAAGACAAAAGACACTGAAATACATTGTTAAAGAGATTATTTAAGACAATTTAAAAACTCATCTACATTTAATTTTAGAGTAGAATTTTCTGGGAAGACAAGCAGTTAAAAGAATCTGGTGAATAAATCTACAGTTAAAACTATTTTCAAAAAATTATTGTTCCATAGTTTATTGTCCACTGTAAACAAGCTTGAACCTCACGTTTCCCTAAGGGCAGAAGTGTGTACACAGATATTAATTAATTTTGCCATTGCAAACTCTTTATCTGTTAAGTTTCCCCAGCAATGCTCTTTGCCTGGGTCCCTGGGACTCTGACTTGCTATTCCCTTGGGTTGCTAATGAACGAGTCACCTGCACATAACTGGTGTGAAAGAATCTTGCAATGCAGATGGGATGGGAATTATGCCAGAACTTGGGCATTTCAAGAATCTACAATTCATTACTGTTCATCTTCATTTTTTTTCTCTATTCCAAAGTCAATATGCTTTATTTTTTCTACAGAGATCCAAGCTTGATTTGGATTAAAATTTTTCTGTAAGCCTCAGGAATTTGCATTTCTAGAATATGCTCTTGAAATCTGCCCAGAATATGACTTTTTCACTGATAAACAGTCCCAGATCCTGTTCCTCTTGGGTTGAAGTCAAGCTTTTCCTTTTATAAAAATGGCAAATATGTGAATGTATTTTCTTATAATTCTTTTGAGCCCACTCTTCTAAACCCCCATATTGAATATTCACATTTTTCCAAAAAAGAACCAATTGTTTGACTTCAACTGTTATAGTCTTCAGAAATGCCAGGAACAAAATTTATCTTCTTAAATTTTAGTTAGTGTAGCCCAAAGGACTCAGTTGAGCTTTGCTTGTGCAACTCAATTTGATCTCAATTTGCATTGCTCAGCCCCACCTAAAAGCACACTTTTCACCCAGTGCACTTAAGCAATTTTTCAAGTCAGTGTGGATTAAAATCCTGCCCATTAAAGGTTCCACTCTCCTCTACTCCTCCACTGGCTGGCAATTGGATCTAGAGGACATTTGTATCACAGGGATAGGCAGGGGGAGGCAAAGTAAACAGTGGCACCTGACACCTATGTCTGCTGTTGACATGATACACAGTCTTCCTCCTTCCTCTGGGTTTGTTATGGTGACTGTTCTGGCTAGGAAACAATATGGCCTCCTTTCTTGACTCTATCCTGACTGGTGACTGAACTACCACATCCTTGTCAATGTTAGTTTCCCTTTTCCTATAAAGAAACTTTCAGCTTGTAGTGGCTCTCAGCTTCTGAAAAGCACAAAATTTTGTATCTCTTCTTCACTATTTATTAAGGAAAATTTGAGCAGGAGCTGTCTTCAGGATACTTTTACCTACGTTCATCATTTTGTCACCTATTTGTTTTCCCCTGGGCCAGTGGTACAACCACAGCAATTTCTATTGCTGGAAATTAAATCATCCTTCAAAACTTTCAACTAAATTGACATAGGGTCAAACTGCCTTCTAAATATGTATGTTTATACCCACAGGTAAGTGTTACTTTCAGCCTTATCAGAGAAATTTCTCTTTGCAGTGAGCATTGGTGAAAGCAGAGTCTCGTGGCTGTCCAAGGTCCTGAGAGTGACAGTTGAGTGCTCAGCCCTAAACAAGGGTTTTGTACCTCCCTCTATAAGGCTTAGGGAACAACGAGGAGGAGGGGTTGGAAAGAATGTAAGAGTCAAAAGACGGGGAAAATGCCATCTTCGGGCATGACACAGTCAGCATATCATGAACTCACAGCAGCTGAGGTTACCTGCACTGAGCAAGCACAAAACAGTCATTGATGGAGAGGAAGTCAAAGGGTCCCTTATGACTACTGATAGATCCTGGAGCTGGGGAGCCATTGTCCTCAGTTGTGTACCTCCAACAGATAGTTCCAAACCCATGGTCATACAGAAAGCCATGGTTAAACAACAGTGGGTCACAAAACCAAGCAAAAAAACATGAATGTGGGAACAGGATGTATAGGGACAGGAGAGGTTCCAGGACCAGGAGGGAGATAGGAGAGAGTGAGGTAAGAGTAATCAGAATGAATTATATATCATATGAAATTGTCTAATAACAAATAAAATAAACAACAAAAAACCCTGAATTAAAAAAAAAAACAAACAAACAAACAAAAAAAAACCAAAAAACCTTTAACTGGAGGTTGGTAGTGAGATTTCCCCAAGTATCAAATAGAGTTTATTTTGGATATGGAATGTTTCTCAAAGGCTGGCTGGTTGACGGCTTGGTCCTCAGCCTGGAGCACTATTGGAAGGTGTTAGAACTGTTAGGATGTGGAGCCTAGTGAAAGGAAATTAGGTCGCCTTGAAGGGGACGATGGGACCTAAGTCCTTCCTTCTCCTTGTTTCAAGGTTGCTACCAAGTGATCAGATCCTTTGCCCTCTGCTCCTCCCAAAATGTACTGAGCCACCACAGGTCCAAAGCAACAGGACCAAATGACTACAGATCAAAACCTCTGAAGTTGTGAGCCAAAATAGACCTTTCATCCTTAGAAGTTAATTATGTCAGGCGTTTTGTCATAGTGAGGGGAAGCTGACTGATGTAGGAATTTGTTCTTGTGTCACCTGTTCACCATTTTTAAATTCCCTGTTATTTATACACAAAATCTTCTCAATTCTCTCTACAAATTTTAGTTTTTATAAAGGTTGGGACAAAGTTTAGAAAAATCACTCAGCTGAATTATAAGCATTTTCAAATTCTGCATCTCAGACATATAACCTGCTTACAAAATTACCTTTCTCTTTCAGAATTTTGTCTTTGTCCACTGGTCTTAGCAATTTCTTTTCCATCTGTCCACAGAGACCCATATTCTTGGAGGCTCAAACAAGAGAGGTCATGGAGGAGAAATAATGCTAATTAGTAAAATCAAATGTATTCGTTGATCCCAGCTGAGGCTTTTGATGGAGCCAGGTGAGATTATTAATAAAAGTGTTGAATACAGCAAAGGAGTCCTTAGCTCATCTACGAAGAACATTCCTTCAGATGGGCGACAAGTTTCACCTATACTTAGTTTAGGATAAAGTATTGGTTTGGGGAGCTTAATTGTGTTATCCACTTAAAAATACCAATGCAGTGGAAACTTTGGTTGAAAGCTCTGGGACATTATTTTTTACAGAATACCACAGCAGACTTTACCTACAGAGTGGAAGAAAGCTGTTTGCATGGAAAGACACCATAAATCCACTTGGTACTAATAGCAGGCAATGAAAACTCTTTTCAGAAGAGAGATTTTGCACACAAAGAGGCCCGAGGGAAGAGATGGCAATAGAAACATCCATCAAGTAAGGAAAGGGTGTTAGGAAAATTGCTCTTCTGACACCATCCATCAGACTCTCAGAGACTGCTGTGTTAATCCATTTACCACCACTGAGCGGAAGCCCAAAGACAAATGCAGAAGTGTGCCTTGGGGAGAGCTTTCAACAAAACTTCTGTGGAGACTAAAGTGGACAATGGAGATTTTCCTCATAACACCCAAGGAGTATTGAGTGCAACTAACAGAACCAGCATGCAGCTGCCCGCGGTTTTTCAAATGTGAGTCATCTCTTAATTCTTTAGTTGAGGGAGTATTTCCTTTCTTTCCTTACACTGAATTCTGAGTTGTAACTATATTCACAGCTCCATCTCTGCCTCTTTAATGACATATTGACTTGCCATTGCCCTGTAGGTTAAAAACAAAACGAGGTCTGATTTCTCCGAGTGTCACTATGGTTTATAACTTCTCCGTGAATAAAAAGAAAGGTGCTAATTAGAAATGCTGCAATACTTATTGAAAATTTTCATGTATTACTTTCTTAGCTTTTGTAATTTCCCGAAGGAGGGAAAGCACAAACTAAAGCAAAAATAATGCCTTCATTTTTACAGTCTTTTTATAGTTCTTCCATTTCACTTGATTCACTTATATGAACGGCCTAGCAGCGAGACATTCCCATATCTTATTGACTAAGTGTTCTTTCAAATGATTGAATGAATCTTTGGAGGCCAAAGATTTATGAAATACAAGATGGAAACAATTTTAGGCACCATATGCCCCAGCCATTTCGATGGAGCCTTAGTCACGTGTGACACTGAGAGAAAGAAGCTGAGTTGTGAGAGGTGATACCAAGCACACAGCTGCTTTGGAAAGCAACATTAAGAAGGCTCATTTCCTATGAGTCTATAGAGGTAACTCTATTATGAGGCAGGTTATCAGAAGGGAGATTTTGTTTTCAGTCTCATCAAGGAATCTGCAAACTTAACAATGATCTGAACGGATGATGTTAATGCTAGTGTTTTCAATCTTTTTCAGTGGGAATCTGTTTGTTTTTTTTTTAATCTTTTTGAGACAGGGTCTCCCCTGTAGTCCTAGCTGGCCTGGAAATTGCTATATAGACCAGGTTGGCCTCGATCACACAGAAATTGTAACTGGGATTATTGTAAGGACCGTATGCTTTTATCACTCAGCCTTAAGTACATGTATAATAATAATATTTATATTATGGCATCATCCTATTTGTGTGTTTTGGGTAAGTACCATGTCTGTGGCTGTTATTGGTTGACAGAGTCTTATTGTATTCTGTTATGTGAGAACTTTCCAAAGGAGATGGACACAGGCAAATATTCACTACAGAGAGCACTCAACGACGAACCAAAGTACGATACCACCCAAGTCCAAGTTGGTGACCTAATGAGTTTATTGGGATTAATCAGAGGAGTATGTGTGAGGAGTTATTTACAAGAGCATGAACAACTCAAGGCAGCTATATCACCAAAAAAGCCCACTCCAACCTGGGTCAGCTCATGGACGCTCTAACTGCAGAGCTCCCTGTATAACTTATAGGCAGCTTAGCCAGTGACAAAATACTGTGACATTAGATAGTGGTGACTGTTGCATAACCAGTACATGTTTAAGAAACCATCGAATGATGCATTTTTTTAAATATTAAAGTTTAATATTTGTTACAGCTGATTTAACACAAATAGAGAAAGATTTAGTTAGTACACAGAAAGACAGGTAAAAGTACTCAAAAATACTTCGTAGAGAGAAAAAGTGATAGGACACCTAAGAGTGAGAACAAGGATGGTGGATGAGGGAGCTGGCAGGCTTCGGACCAGAGTTGTGAAGAGCCAGGGAGATAATGGAGAAGGACAGTATGTAAGCTGTGCATGCGCAAAAAGCCTTTAGATATAGTAGATACAACCTCTTCTCAGGAAACTTCATAGATATGGATAATATAATTAATAATAATTAAAAAGAAATCCAGGGACTAAAAAGATGGCTCAGAAGTTAACAGCACTCACTGCTCTTCCAGAGGACCCAGGTTAAGTTCTCAGCACCCACATTGGCAGCTCACAATTGTCTCTAGCTCCAGTTCTGAGGGATCTGATGCCCTGTAATGGCCTCTGTGTGCACCTGCACTCACAAGCACATACCCACACACAGACACCTTTGCATACACATACTTCTAAAAGTTATTAAAAGGAAAAGGAACTCTACGAAGAGAGGAAAGTACCATGGAGTGCAAAGACAAAAAGAAAACAAGTTTCTGATCTAAAGAAAAACAAAAACAAAAAATTCTCTAAAAAGAATGAACATTGAAATGGTGGATGGCTTCTTGAGAGAGAGTAAAGTGAAAGAAAAAAGTATCTCCAGGCTGTTGAGAAAAATCAGTACCAATCCAGAATTGTGTATCTGCTTTAAAAATGTCTTCTTTCAATACGCTGGTAAAATAAAACGCTTTAGGAAAAAGAAATAATGGAAGGTGGCAGTCTTTCTAAAAGACTCTGTAAGCATAGAAAGTTTGTGTTGCAAGACGAAATAATGAGAAGCAACAGATAAATTGAAAAGCAAAACTAAACGGAACTCAATAGTAAAAAAATAACAAATAGCAATAATTGTGGCATGTTTTAAGGTAGAATCAGAAGTGGTACAACGTGGCATGGAGGTTGGGAGAAGATGTCATGAAAGGTCCTGAAGTGCCTATAGAGGAGGGGGAGAGAGAATGATTAGCTGTAGGTTGCACAGTAAAATTCTTAGAGTAAGCACTAACAAAATAAAAATGGAAGATGACAGAGGTCGTTAAGTTCCGATTGCTGGAGGAGAAAATGAGATGAGTAAAAAGAAAAAAAAAAAAATCAAATCCCCTAAGCCTCTGCATCGGCCGCTTAACTAGCCATCTTAAAATCTAGCATCATAAAACAGCAGTCGTTCGTTATTGCTCATGAGCTCATGCATTAGCCACACAGTTCTGCTAATTTGGCCTAGAGAAGGTTCTGGGACGGAATCACTTCTGCGAGGCCTGGCACATGCACAGTGGCTGGTCGTCTCACCCTCCAGTATGGTAGCTTGTCTGTGATCACGTGGCAGTGGTACGAGATCCATTAGAATGAGTGCACCTCCTCTAGAGACTGGCTAACTTCCGCATGAAGGCCTATATAGTAAATATTGTAGGTTTGCAAGCTGTATAGTCACATCTACTCAGTGCTGCAATTTTGGCAAGAAATCATCTATAACCAAGATGCAAATAAGCGTGGCTGTGTTCCAATAAATCTTTATTTACAACAATGAACTGCTGTCCAAGTTTGACCTGCAGACTGTAGTCTATTGACTCCTGGCCTAGGCTTAGAGTTGGCATAGCTTCTCTTTCACCTCTTCTCGATGGAAAGGCAGGCTTTTCTTCCTTCCAAGAGGATTCCCCCACTACAGGTTAGGAAGATGCCTGGCAGGCACATGAGGGGTTTCAACAGCATCTCTTGGGAAGAATGTCCCTTCTGTAGTAGCTTTCCCCAAAGTAAACCAAGAGGCTTCTTGAGTGTCCTCTCTTCCCTTTCACTTCATTTACATGACGTGCATCTTGGAGAATCTGAGCTCATCTTAGTGAGGGGAGAGAGGGCGTGGTGCAGCCTGTGACAGAAGAGACCGAGTTCTCATGAAAATTTCCCCTTCCGCCTGCAATTTTATCACACAGATGGAGGAAATTGCATCTCATTCTACTAAGCAGAAAATTTGGAGGTCATTTTCAAATTCTTACTAAGTTGATATGCATACTCAGAATAAGATCAGACTTTTATTTTTATTGATTCTGGACTTTATAGTAGATTTTAATAAATGTGTACTCGGGAATTTTGGTCATTAACAATTTGAATTATTGTGACAGCTCAAAGTCTTCAAATGATGGACAGTTATTACTACTATTAATTATCACTATTGGTTTTTTGAGATAGGGTCTCCCTTTGGCTCCAGCTGGCCTGGAATGTGCTATGTAAACCAATCACACAGAGATCTGCTTGCCTCTGCCTCCTGGGTGCTGGAATTAAAGGCATGTGGCACCGTACTAGCCCAAAGTGTCATTATTTAATCTGTCAAATAGAATATGTTATGACAAAATAAAATTCAATATGAATGTTCTCCCTTACCTGATACATTAAGCCAGGTAATCAGCCTGTGACATCTTATACATACCTATGAAGGATACGATGACAAACCAGTAGACACATTGTGGGCACTCAGCCCCTTCTGATAATTTAGCTGGGAAGCTCCAGCTCAGCAATCTTGATTGAGTGGATAGGAAAGAGAAAGGAAGGGAGCATGTTCCAATCTCCAGCAAGGTTTCCCCTGCAGATGTGACCTTCAGGGGATTTGACTGCTATGGTTTGGGTATGAAGTTTCTTCCCAAAAGACTCATGCATTAAATGGTTAGTCCTCAGGTGGTGGCTCTAGCATGAGAGGCTCTGGAAATTTTAGGAAGTGGGGCCTCGCTGGAGGAAGCAGGTCACTGAGTGCAGGTTCTCAGGTGACAGTATCTGGTCCTAGGCTCCTCTCCTTCTTTGTTTCCTGTCCATCAGTGAGATAAACATAATCCTTTTCCACATGGTCCCACTTCCATATATTCTGCCAAAACACAGGAGGCAGATAGCTATGGGCTGAACCCTTAGAAACCAATGGCCAACATAAATCTTTTCTTCCCCTTAATGGTTTATGCCAGTTATTTTATCACAGGAACTCTGGCTAATGCATGGTCTTCTTTGAAAATCAAAAGAGGGGGAACCACAGTGCTAGGGATGACCCATGGCTTAGACAGCAGCTTCACTCTGCTCCTGCTCTGTCTCTACTCTAACAAGTACTCTTGTGCATTTGAACTTTGTGACTTTGATCCTCATCCCAACCAACATTTGCCTGTGGGACTTGATGGCAGAGCTGTGTCCATGGCCTGATGCTCAGTGCTGCGTAGTCAGGGCTTTCGCCTGTCTTTAGTGCACCCTACTACTGACAGGTGAGGCTGTCACTCAGCCTAAGCCAAGTGCACCAGCCAAGTGGAGGAGCTGTGATTGCCTGTGCATCACTGACACCAAATCTTCATTCCTCTGCTCATACATATTAAATTATGAGTCTCAAGATTGGTGAATGTGGACAGCATGCTTGGGCCAGATTCCAGTTCTCACAGAAGCTTTGTGTTCTGAGCCATGTTTTAATGTGACTCTTTCTTGATTTATCCGTTGTAAATGGATATAATAGAATTATTCCATTTGTAGGTTTCAGAGGATTAAATTAGTTAAAATATATGAATTAGTTAAGAGATGCAGGAAATCCTACAGGTAAGCAATTGTTGGTGATAGTTTTGTAGCCTTTAGAAAACACACTATACTTACAAGAGAAAATCCATATGAAAAAGGAACAGTGTCTTAGTACTGACATGAGACTTTTGACCTGGTGCATAACTCTAAAATGGTCTCTGGGAACTCTGGGATCTATGGATCATACTTTGAAAACCACTGTGCTAGAGCATCTAAGAGATGAGGTTTGGCTCAGGCATTTCAATCCCAGATTTTCTCCTTTTTTAGACTTAGGACTATTATGTTTGTTGGAGCCTTTGCCTAGAATCCCCTTATCATTCCTCAAGCTTTATCTAGACGCATCTTCCTCGGGAAAGCTGTCCCCAGCTAGCTGTGCATTGAAGGCAGAGGTGGTTGTTGGTAACATGGCACCCTGAAGTTGGTTACAAAGAACACCCTCATTTGCATGCCAGATTCCTAGAAGTGAATCCCTGTTCTCTGTACTATTGTATTTCAGTACCTACCTTGATCCCTCTCTTTTCTTGCATCATATTCAGCCATCGACTCACATTGTTGACTCCACCATCAAAATCAGATCAAGTTATCTCTCCCTCTTCCTGCTACACTGGCTCAAGCACCATGACCTTCAAAGGACCTTATCTATGACACAGTCTTTTGAATGGTCTACACCCTCCACCCCTGTCCATTAGTCTTATTTATACTTAACTGCACAGATAATACAAGTGAACCAAAGTACACTGTATTGCTTCTGATATCTAATGGCATCTCATTATACAGGCCTGGTATGATCTGTCTCCCATTTCTGTCTTTCCTTTAGGAATCATGACCGTGTTGTATTCCTCAATCACACTGAGCATATTCAGTTTTTGCACTTGTTCACTTTGGCAGAGTGTGGTTCCTTAGGACAACCCAGTTCTTTACTTCCTTCAGGGTTCAGTTATAATGTCATCTTATTGGAAAAAGATTTCCAAACCTAGTTTTTTGCAAAGTCACAGCCTATTCCCAGACAGTATTTTCCTTTATACATCATATGTGGTTCAGTTTTGTTTATGCTATCAACATCCAACGTGTTTTGTATGATTTTTAGACAACTCCTCGTCCCCCTGTGTAATGTAATTTCCCTCTGTACACTACCGGATCCTCTATGCCTAGGAACATGCCTGACACATTTAGCAGGTATAGGTAGCATATATTCATATTTCTTGGATGACTAGAGAGGTGACTACAGCTCTGTGCCTGTAGTTTATTCATTTTTTAATATATAAAGCAAGAATCATTTCTTCTCAGTTGCCTGATTACTTTTGATAGTCTTCCAAAATGTAACTGACAGCATCAGTAATGTTTTGTCATAAACACCAAAGTTTAGAATGAAATTTGACATACAGGTCACATCCATATAAAAGCATAGTAGCTTACTCACTGGGGCCCATGTCTTCCTCTGGTACACGATTTTTACCTGGGCTTACCATACCAAATTTTTTTTTTTTCTTGAAGACTGAGCCTTAAACCTAATCAGAAAGCAATTGGCAGCACCCCTAACAACCATGTCACTTTTACATCACTGACAAATTTTGTCTGGCATGTTGGTAGTGCCCGTAACCAATCAGCACTCCAAACCAATCAACAACAAAGGAGATCTGCTTGTCCTAGGGGAGGACCTTTATTCCTACAGAAAATGCTCTGTGCATTTCTCCTCTGAAAGGAAATGCCATGTGTGGATTGAATTTCTATGAGTTGTTATGAGGGTAACTGAGGTAACACAAATCAAAAAGATATTGCAGTTTATTCTTTTAAGTAAAGGGGAGACATACCATAGGTATGTTGTAGAATGGGAAGAACAGAGAGGCCGTTCTCTAACCTTTAGGTCTGGGTCTGAGACGCCTTGCCAGTTCTTGCTCTCATACTCAGATCATCCTAGGATGGCATTTGCTACGTAGAGTGGAAAGAACTTGTTTGCTTGTATCTTTGATTAAGGATGATGTCACATTCACCTCATATTTCAAGCAATGAATCCAGAGTCTCACCAGGCAGGAGATGCTCAGAGTTTGCTGAACAGATTAAAAAAATAAGTTAATGAATTGATGTTATTGAAACCGAAGTCTTGAAAAATAATTTAGGGACAGGGCTGAAGAGATGGCTCAGCGGTTCAGAGCACTGACTGTTGTTGCAGAAGACCTGGGTTCGATTTCCAGCACCCACATGGAGGCTAACAACTGTCTGTAACTACAGTTCCAGGGGATCCGATGGCCTCTTCTGTCCTCCATGGGCACTGCACAGCAGGGGTGCATTTACTTATATGCAAGCAATATACACATACACATAAAATAAAAATAATAAATAAAATATTTTAAAAAATAATTTAGGGCCCTGTGAATCTCTAAACTGATGTCAAAAAGAGAATGTGTTCTTTTCTTAATCAAACTCAATGTAGACGATAAACATAAAATATGGTGTAAATGACAATAATATTTCAATTAATGGAGGCTGAGGTAGAAGAATACACTTATTAATTAGAAAATATTTCTACTCCAGTTACACAGGTGACTGGAGCTAGCATTGTTAAATTATGGGTAGCTGTGTAATTTTTAAAAAGTTTTTATTTCTACCTCCCTCAGATAATATCTGTTCCTTACTATCCCCCTTTCAGTTTGTTTCTTTTCCTAAACCTCCATGTTTCCTTTCCCTTTACCTGGCTCCTGATATTATATAGAGTTTATATAGTCACATGTCAGGAATTGGTGCTACAGTCCACAAATGAGGGAGAACATATGTCGTTTGCTTTACTGAGTTTGTGTTACTTCACTTAGTATAACAGTCTCTAGTTCCATGTATTTACCTGAGAATTTCATAATTTCATCTTTTCTCACTGTTGAGTAGAACTTTATTGAGTAGATAGATGTACCACATTTTCATTAGCCATTCATCAGTTGAGGGACATTTAGGTTGTTTCCATTCCTTAGCTGTTGTGAAGAGAGCAGCAACAAACATGGATGTACAGGTATCTCTGCACTCTGATGAGCCCTTTGGGTATATGCCAAGGAGTGGTATCACTGGATCATACAGTAGGTTCATTTTTTGTTTTTTGAGGGTTCTGCATACTGCTTTCCATAGTGGTTACACGAGTTTGCATTCCCACCAGCAGTGAGTGAGTGTTCCTCTTTCTCCACATCCTCTCCAGCGTTTGGAGTCTTTCGTTCTCTGGATCTTTGCCAATCTGATTGGGGTAAGATGGCATCTTAAAGTGGTTTTTATCTCATTTCTCTAATTACTAAGGATGTTGAGTGCTTTTTAAGGTGCTTCTTAGTCATTTTTATTTCTTCGTTTGAGAACTCTCTGTTTAGGTCTATTGTCCATCCTGTTGAGTTGTTTATTTTCATCTTTCTTTTTCAAGTTCTTTGTATATTCTGGATAGTAATCCTCTGTCAGATGTGTAGATGGTGAAGATTTTCTCCCACCCAGTGGGAGAAGAGGAACGGAAATGCAAGGGACCATGGTGCTGAGGAGGGAGGGAAGCCAGGAAAGAAAAGATGGCAGGAGTCAGGAGGTCCTGGGGAGAAAGTGTCAGGATAATGGAGGCACTGTTATTAGGGAGGGAAGAGAAGCCGGATGGGAGAAAAAAAGGAGTGGAGATGAGTGAATCTTGTTGGGGGGGGGTGCTACGAAACCTAGAGGGAAAAGTGATGCCCTAGAAACCCTATGAGAAATGCACATTGAGGGTCTGAACATTAATGTGTATGTATACCTGGTAGCTGCTTGGCAGGGAATGCAGTGCCAGGTAGAAGAGACCTCCCTTAGAGTGACAAACATGCCGTGCAGCACTTATCAAAGTAGCTTCTTTTTGCAACAGATGGAGGCAACTGCAGAGTTGTACATCTGGTTAGGCACAGAGAACATAGGTCTGGGAGATGCCCAGTTCTAGGTAACACATCTACAGTTGAACCTCTATAACTAAGATTCATGGAACATAGCAGAATAAGAGGTAGAGAGAGGGCTAATGCACCCCTCAACTCTCACCAGCTTCCATGTACATCAGAGTGTAATGCACACAGAAGGCCACAACTGGGCAAGTTTTGGAGAAAAAAAGACTTAGAGTGTAGGATGGGACTCTTATATGGAACCTCATCACCCACCCACAGCTCAGGGACCATTGCACAAGAGGAGCCAGGAAGATTGTAAGCACCAGGGCTGGTTCATGAACACAGGGAGGTGGAGGCCTCCAGGCCACTGAATGATTGCTCATGTGAGCCTGTGACAGTAGTGGCATCAAGAACGGGACCCATGTCAGTTCAGTTGGGGCCCAAAAGGAATGTGAGAAATAGGTGGCAGTCCAGAACTAGACTGAGAACTATTGGAGACTGATTGCTACTGGGTGAAGGAGAATATGACTTACATGTGACCACTGGATAGGCTGACCAGACGCCAGTGGACACATTTATATTGAAGGACATTTGGGTACAAACACCTGAATAAATAGGACTCAGCATATATGACAGAGTGTGTATGGTTCAGTGGGGGCATGGAGGTGCCATGGATTGGGGGTGTCTGGATTTGAGAGGGAAATGTATGAAATTTTAAAAGCTCAATAAAAAATAATAAAATATTTTTTTAAAAAAAGAAAAATGAATAAAAATAAATCTAACTCAAAAACAGTTTTTACTTATTATAAATAAATTCCTAGATGTTTAACCACAGAGCAAAATGGCTTGTTCTTCGCCAGCACGTGTTCTTTCTTCATTAAGAAGGCTATAGAATTTCCACTTCCTACCTGTGTAAGCTGCCAGTGAGCATACTTTGGTGAGAACAATCTGATGATTCCTGTGTAACCTGTACCATTTTCCTGGGAGAGATAATGAAAGTTTCTTAACCATCAGTTCCTAACCTGTCAAAGTCTAAGTCCATTTCAGGAAAACATTTAGCAGATTGCTTTGATTCTTATGACTGTGATATTGTTTGGGTTATAGCAAACCTACTAATCCACAAAGAAAGTTCATGGAGGTCCTGATATTGTGTAATTTAGCCACGTGGCCTTGATCAAATTATGTGCTTTCTCTGAGCTATGATTTTGGCATTCAGAAAACGGGTTGTAAGGGATCCACAGCGTATGCACAGGGAATTATTTTACAGAAAGATTCATGGATTTTGCTGAGGTGTGCACACATTGCACCAGAGTTTTAAGTTCAAGTTGGCAGGCTCTCATGAGTAAAACTTGTGCTTGTAAGAGATGACTGTAGTTTTCCTGTCTCTTTCCCCAGCACCTAGAAAAGAGCCTAATACATACAGAAAATTGGTCAAAAAATTTTAACACAAGATACAGAGAAACTATGCTCTTTTCTATCCTCATTTCTGAGAGTATCAGCTCTGCTCAATGAGTGTTTATTAAAAACAAAACAATTTCAAATAGAAAAGGTTTAATATTCAATAAAAATGTCAAGCTAATATGAACTGTTGGTAAGAATTTATAGAAACATGATTTAAAGTGAGGAAATGACTGTGAAATTAATAATCATCTTATAGTCTTCACTCAAAAAGGCTGGCCACAGTGCTCTTGATTCATCGCCTCCCAAAAGGAGTTTTCTACAGAGTGATGGTGCAAGAATGCTCTAATCTGAAGCCCTCAGGATGCGCCTTTCACCACAAAGATCTGTGAGGAAGTGAGGCTCTGAGTCTCAGCATTTCAAAAGGCAGTAACTCAAGTGCAGAATCAATAAGTTAGCGCTCATACCAACACCACCAGGGAAAGACCACATTGTGATGTACTGCTTCCTCCAGACCATGAGCCTCTCCTGCAGCACTGGGGGTAGTTCATCCCAGCCAGAGGATCTTACAGTCCCCCTACAGGTGGACGGACCCAACAGGGAGCACTCTGACCAGAACCACTAACATGCAATGGCTCTAAGGAGGCAATTCACCTTGTGTGTCTTGGTCTCTTGATGTGATGCATGAAAGATCTGTTGCTGTCATTCTGTCTGTGTCAGGGAAATCTAATTTCCCTCACAGTGACCTGTCAACATGCAGATATAAGTTAGGTGATCTCTGTGGGGCTACAACTACAAACCATTAAACTTGCTTAGTCTGTAGATGGAACATGTCAGTCTCACAAAAGAGTGGTATATTTAAAATATATCTACTTCTGCATATCCAGTACTGCTTTTCATTCAGGCTCTTGTGCTGGTGGGACCCTTTCTCCGTGAAGCCTGTGTAGATAGATCCTGCAGCTGCAGGTGACTGTTCTGTGTTTCTCTTGTGACCTTGGGAGTGTCTTGAACCTGTGTTTTCATTCTTCCACTGGACAGGAGCAGAGTGGAACTTGCTGTGACACCAGCCTTGCCTGCCAGATAGATGTTTTGCAAGTAATAAATAGCTCTATAAAAGTGTTGGTAGAATAAAAGAATGATTAAAGCACGAAAGTATGATTTCAGAATTAAGCATCACCTTCTCATTTGAACAAACTACTTGATTCAGCTTTAGGAGCGGTCCCATGGCTCAGTAGATAGAGTTAGGTCTGGAAGTTGAGAGATCATTCTTCCTGCTCATTCATGAATGACCTTGGGGGAAATAATTTACTTGTCATAGTTCTCCTGGAATGGTAAAACTGAAACAGTCCAGAAAGGTCATTTAGTCTATTTCTTGAGACAAACCAATAAAATAGGATTTGTGTACGTTGGCTCTACACCCTCACACTCAGAGAGCTGGAACCTGGTCTCTTTGCCCTAACCTGTGCCATGTGAGTCAAAACAAGGCTATCTCTGTGTAAGACTGGTTGGGATGAGGTTCAGGGAACTGTGCTGTGTGATAGAGATGTTCTCATCTTCAGATAACAGGTGCTAAGCTGCATGGATATGCAACAGTCCCCTAGCTATGTACCTCAGATTTTCACATTTTACCAGCACTATACTCCAGGAAGAGAACCACAAACATAATATTTCAATGAAATTATCTGATTCTTAATCACAATTTTATTATCTACTCTTCTTTCACGTTTTAAATTTTTATTGAACTATAGCATATATTTAGTGAAAATTTCAGCCTCTCAGAAACGTAAAAACCTAGAAAATGCATATTCTTCAAAACACCATTCCCCACAGACAAAAACACTGTCAAACTTTTATGGAACTCAGGATCTGTTTTTAAATAAAAGTAACATCTTTGAGATCATGGAAGTACTGAGCTTTGTCACCAGCCAGACGAGTGCTAAGAAACAGCATGAACCTGTAGAGAAGATGCAAGTGACTGTGCCCTGCTTCTTAAGCCCTGTATCTCCTTCAGGTATTGGACAAGCTCTGCTTGTCTCCCCTTTTTGCTTTTCCCCAGATGACAGAGTGGGGCTTGCTACCCTTCAGATTACTCTGATTACACTGTGGCTCCCGCATCCACCCTCTGAACTGACTGCAGAAAGGTTTTACTATTTCACTAGTTTGCCCATCTTTGAAGATCTTGAAGCAGGTTCCTGTTACTGCTCCATCAGTATATTTGTTGCTAAGTATGACAAGAGGATGAACAAAAGGAGAAAGATGAGGGGACCCACAAAATCTCCGGGAGGTGGAAAAGCAGAGGCTCTTGCCCTTCTGGATAACAATGACGTAGCATGCTTTCAATTAGCAGAGTCTGAGTACTTCATTTGGTTTCCTTTGAAGGCTTGACAACGTGTAGGAAGGTGATAGCTTTAGTTGTCAACCTGACACACTTGGGTAGAGGAAGGCTCAGTTGGGGAATTGCCTCCATTGAGGCAATGCCTGTGGGTATTTTCTTGATTTTTGAGTGATGTAGGAGGGCCCAGCCCACTGTGGGCGGTGCCACCCTTGGGCATATTGTTCAATATTGTATAAGAAAGCAAGCTGAGCATGGGCCAGGGCACAAGCCAGTAAGCAGCATTCTCCCATGGCCTGTGCTCCAGCTCCTGCCTCCAGGTTCCTGCCTCGAGTTCCTACCTTGGGCTCCCTGATGAATTGTGACCTGGGAGATATAAGCCAAATAAACCCATTCCTCCCCAAGTTGGTATTTGTCAGAGTGTTTTGTCACAGCAGTAGAGAGACAGACTAGAACAGAAATTGGTACCAGGATAGTGGGATATTGCTGTGACAGACCTGACTCAGTTGTTTTAGGAAGGATTGTGGATGCATTTGGAACTTTGGGCTAGAAAAGCCACTGAGTGGCTTAAACTTAACAAACTTAAGAGTTTGTTGCTGTGGAGCTTAGGACAGTTATGTTGAAAGAGTTGTAGATGATGGAGGCCTGGCTTCTGAAGCTTCAAAGGAAGCAGAGACTATCAGGGCTGTTTATGTGATATTTTAAATTGAGAATCTATGCTATCTGGTCAGCTGGGACTGAATGATTATCTGTGATTAAGAAGATATCAGAACCACTGAAGCAAAACCTTTGCTTTACTGGGACAATTGATGCTGGTTAACTGGGGCTGAAAAAAATCAGCTATAAGAAGAGATCAGCATCACTGAGGTAAAATCATTGAGGTAGAATCTTCTGGGAGGTATTTCCTCAGGGTCAGTACACAAATGCTATAGTCCAGAGGAGCCCAAGCCTCCATCTCAAGCTGGAAGCAGGACTTGGTAATGTATAAGAGTCTCCTGCATAGTTCTAGTGTTGAAAGTGTAAAGGGGTCACAGAGAAAAGCTGAGGCTTGGCACTCTGAGAGGCTAGGAAAGTCCATAGGAGAAAGTGCAGCTTCAGTTGCAGTGAAGACCCCAGGATTGAAGGGGTCATGGAGAGAATCTGAGGCTTTGCACCTTCAGCAGGTGTGGAATGGGGTTGGCCTGGGCCTGCAAGAGGAGCAGTGTGTGTTGTGGAGGGCAGAGTCAGAGAGGTAGAGCTGCTAAAACCCTTCCGAGCCCAGAAGATAGTGAGTGAATCCCAGATGTACAGCCTTGAGCTATTTTGCTGGACTTTGGTTTTGCTTAGGTGTGCCCAATTCTTCCCTTTTGAAAACAAGACAGTACTTGTTTTGCATTTTACAGGAACCCACAGTTAAGAGACTTATAAAAAGAGACTGGACTTTTAAGTATTTGGATTTTTTTAAGGAATGTAGGACTTTTAAGGTTATACTGTCTCTTGTGATATTGTTAAGATCATTATCTTGGGAACAAGATATTGAAAGGTTGTGGTTTAATAGTGATGTTTTTGTGTGTCAAGTTGACAAGGAGACAATTGTGCTAGATAGCTGTAGTTGTCAACTTGACACACTTGGCTAGAGGGAGCCTCAATTGGGGAATTTCCTCCATTGGACTTGCTTGTGGCCATGTCTGTGGGGTATTTTCTTGATATTTGAGTGACTTGAGAGGATCCAGCCCTCTGTAGGCAATGTCATCCCTGGGGCAGTTGTCTTTGTTGTATAAGAAGGCAAGCTGAGCATGGGCCAGGGGACCGAGCCAGTAAGCAGCCTTCTTCCATGGCCTGTGCTCCAGCTCATGCCTCCAGGTTCCTGCCTTGAGTTCCCACCTTGGGCTCTCTGATGAATTGTGACCTGGGAGATGTAAGCCAAATAAACTCTTTCTTCTCCAAGTTGGTATTGGTCAGAGTGTTTTGTCACAGCAATGGAGAAACAGACTAGAATAGAAGGTAAGGAAGGTGGTGGCGCACACCTTTAATCCCAGCACTCGGGAGGCAGAGGCAGGCAGATCTCTGTAAGTTCAAGGCCAGCCTGGTCTACATAGTGAGTTCCAGGACAGCTGGGGCTACAGGGAGACCCTGTCTCAAAAAGACCAAAAAAAAAATTTTTTTTTCAGCTTTTTCTCGTCTCTTCATTTTCCTCCCTGAACTATTCTGTCCTGAAACACTAGGTACAACTTTCTAAACAAGAAGATCAGAGCCTGAAGCATCTAGTGGTATCAGGAAACTGAGGAAGAGCTTGAAGAATGCTAAGGGCCTATCAAGAAGGCATGGAGTCTCAAAGTACATAGGACAGAGATTCATGGGGGAAAAAATGACTCAGAGGAAATGGAGTCAATTGATGGATTTGTCAGAAGTATGAGGAAAACCAACGAGGATTCAGAGTTTCAAAACATTTCCCATAAATACCTGCTAATAAAGAAGGGGGAGAATAATTATTCAATGGGTAATTCCAGCAGACTTGAGTCAAGTGACAAAAACAAGCATCAAAACTAATGGGCCAAACTGAAAATCCTATGGTCAGACACGGAGGAGAAGCGTGAGGCATCGCTTCTGTGACATTTTTGCCAGACACAAATAACTTAGGTCTAATTGTGAGGAAACATCAGAGAATCTAAACAGAGGGATATTCTACAGAAGGACTGCCTTGCAGCCTTCAAAAGAATCAAGGCCGTAAGCATGTTCCAAACAGAAATAATTAAAGAGACATGCATTATGTAGTTCTGAGCTTCATGTTTTTGCTGTACAGGACCTTATTGTAACAGCTGCTGAACTTTCAGTGGATTTCAAGAATGAAATATTAGCCACTTATGAATGTTAATTTCCTTCATTTTAATAGTTATAGAAGCAAATTTTCTTTTTTGAAATTTGACATTATTTGGGGGTAAAAACATACCAATTTAGCAAGCTGTTCTCAAATGGTTCTGAAGGTGCACAGTTTTTATACTGCACATGCAATGCTTCTCTGAGTTTGAGATTATTTCAAAATTTAAAAATCCTTTTCTAAGACAATGATTTAAATAGTCCCCGCAGATAATGTTCTGCTTTAAGGCACAAAATGCTCTACTTGACTCTCCCTTCCTTATGCTCCTCTTCCTAAGATTATTTGAGAGTCTGAAATACTTGTGAGTGTGGAAGGGAGGAAATTGTGTAATATCAGGTCTCTGAAGAAGGCTGAGGGATTGTCAGATCCATTTTACCTCCTTGCATCAACTGCTGCCAGTGTTACAGAAAACAGGCCCTGTTTGCCTGTTGCACAGTCTACAACTAACTGACACAACAATATTTGGAAAATTAAAGGTTATTTGCAAGGCAGCCAAGAGCAGAGATGGGAGACTCAAATCTCAAATCCACTTTCCCAAAGATAGGGTTTGGCGATATATATGGGAAAAAGAAATGGAGTGCAAGGTGACTGGAGGGTAAGGAACTTCATGTCTCGTGGCAAGTTCAGAAAATGTCAGCATTAGCAAGATCTGAGGGTGGAGTCTGCAGCCTTCTAGTGTCAAAAAAATAAAAATCAGATACTTGCACAGGCCCAGGTGAAGAGTTAGAGGTTGTAGCAAAAAACAGCCTTCAAGTCCCTGAGAAGTAACCCAGGCAACAATTCTCATCAGCCCACACATCAGAGGCGTTACCTACCATGAAGTTAGTGGGAATCTAAAGTACTGCTCAGATATGTGACCTCCAGGTCACATCCTCTATTTTCCTAGTCACAAGGAGTCTCAGGCTTGGTTGCCAGGACTTTTAACACAGAGCTCAATTCGGGTCCTGTAGCAATACAGTGCATGCTGTCTCAAAGAAGGAAGGCTGCAAAGAGCAGCGGATGACTTCATGATCTTCTGTTATGGCTGCTGTATGACTCTCTTAGTCTTAGATGTAAAGATGATAGAAAGCAATCATCTACTTGAAGGACAGAGTCCAGGCTAGTCAGGGAATGGAGTACAGGACCTGTGCGTACCATTCCTCAAATCACTAAACCATCTTCTTCGGCAAGCAGGTGAGTGTTTTAGATTTCTCACTGCCTAAATGATAAAAATCACAATTTCCAAAATAAGTTTCTTGACAATCTTTTATTAAAAGTTATAATTCAAATAATCATATAAATGATGCAGCATAATTCAATAAAAAGGAAATAGTGACTAGGGAGAGGGCTTGACATACAATTGTGAGAACCTGAGTTCTAATTCCCAGAACACACATAAAAAATGAATTGGGCATGGTTGCAAACATCTGTAATACCAGTGCTTCTGTGGGAAGGTAAGGGATGGAGGCAGTAGAATCCCTGGAAGCTCATAGATCAGCAAGCCTACCATACACAGCAGCCCAACAACAAAGTGACCTCATCTCAAACAAGGTAGGTAAGGATCGACACCTGAGGTTGTCCTTTGACCTCCATATGTGTGCTGTGGCTCATGTGCACCCCCATTCACATGCAGAAATGTACATATACACACAGGCACACGCATCATACATCACACACACACACACACACACACACACACACACACACACAACACAACAGAAGAAAGGAGTCTAGGACTCTAGTCCTTTAGTTTTCCCTAAGGACTTTTGTGAACCCAACCAGTTCACATTTCAGCCTTAAGCTTTATCATGTTAATATAAAGCACTAGGAAATTTAAATGAAATGTGAATTTAAAACCTATTTAGTAACTATATGAATTTAAATTTTTTTAACTTTTACAAAAACTTTATTGAGAATTTCATACATGCATATAAGGTGTTTTGATCAAATCCATGCCCACTCCTTCCCCTCCAACATTCCCCCGCCAAGAGGTAACTCCACAATCTTTTAAGGGTTAGATACAAGCTCCAAAATGCTTTTGACATTTTTGGCCTTTGGAACAGAGTGTGTTGCTAATACGTCCAAGGACATTTTGACTTTTGGCCAAGAAACTTGCTACATTTCTTTGGGGCCTTTTTACCCTAACTGCCTAGCCAATTCCTACCTCCTATTCTTATCATGCCATCCTCTGAAGGGGTTACCCAAATTGCCAATAGGGAATAGGGACACACAAATTTATCAGATTTTTCCATAATATCAATCTTACAGTTTACGCACGGGATCATTTTATCTGTTGAAGACAATTAAAATTATGTTCATTGGGGCTGGTGAGAAGCTCAGTGAGTAATGTAAGCCCAAAGACCTAAGTTTGACCCCCTAGAACCCACAGTGAAAGGAAAGAGCTTAATTCCAAAAGTTGTACTCTGACCACCACATGACTGCAACACACATGAATGCAAACACACACACACACACACACACACACACACACACACACACTGAAAATAAAACTTAAAACTATGTTCATGATAATGACGAAAATCCCTGGGATAAGCACAGCCCTTTAATGGAATTTGCTGCAGAGTGTAAAATTGCTATTCCAACTATTTAATTTCTGATTTAAAAAAGAAAGGATGGGCTCAGAAAATAGCAGGAAGAATGTTGGGACAGGAGGGAAGTAATGTCAGAATCTTTTTAATAAAGATTTTCTTTTGTTGTTTTTATCTATGTGTACATGTGCATGAATGTGCGCTAGTCATGTGAGGGTGCTTGATGAGGGCAGCAGATCCTCTGTAGCTGGAGTTACCTGTGACTGTTGAGCCCAGCATGGGTACTAGCAACTGAACTCTGGTCTTCTCAAGGGCATCAAGTGCCCTTAAACACTGAGCAATCTCTCCAGCTTGATAATATAAGAATCTTAAAACAATATGAAAAGCTGATTATAAGGTCACAAGTCTGTAACCCCAGCACTTAGAATGTAGAAACAGGCCCATCAGGAATTCAAGGCCATCCTCACCCACTTAGCAAGTTTAAGGCTGGCCTGGGATACATAAGACCCCGTTTCAAAGAAAACAACAAACTCCAAACAAAGGAGGAAAAATCCAATATCAAAATGAACCAGAAGTTGGTTTACTTTTTCAAATGCTGGGGATTTTAAATTACGTCAGTGATAAGATCCTTTAAAGGAACCTTAGCTCACTATCCTGTTACCCTATCCCATTTTATTATGCCACTTTATCCCAGAAAAGAGAGGAAATTCCTACAAGGAGAAGCCTCAAGCTATAGAGATTAACTCCTTTACATGCACTCATCCCATTAAGTGATTCCCAATTTGCCTCCTTGATCCAACATTCAGAGGTTCTTATAAGAGTTCTGACAGAACAGATTATGCAGAAGTCGGTGTTCTGTCTTGCTGACTTGGGCACAATATGCAGAGATAAATTCAAGTGAGAACAATGTCTTCTGAAAATGTGAAAGCTTGGCTTTGACTGAGTATGAAATTCTATAAAGCTCCCTTTCCATGGGTGACTGTATTGATGATTTGCTTTTGCTTCACATTCTGATTCTGAAACATCTTCTTTTATTGCTTCTCACTAGTAAGACTGTTCTGACACCAGCTAATGGCTCATTTGAAATTTCCCATTAGCAGCCAAGTTTTAATTTTTGTGTCTAGATATAATCTTATGCCATTTTTTAGTCATAGTGTATAGGAAATTTCAGTGTTCTGAAGTTTCTTTGAAATCCTCAGTAACTGAAAATTTTAAGTACAGAATCTAAACATGAAACTGAAACCACCATGGAAAGTAAGTAATGACTAGATGTCTTAAAGGTATTTTCTAAAAGGAATAATACATATTTTTAAGCTCATTGGAGCTTCTTGGTCTTTTTTTCAGGTATCATATTTTTCAGTATGAGAGCTTAATTCATTATGTCCACCTTCCTAGTCAATTAGTCAATCTACAAATCTACATGTAAGAACTTTTTAAAGCTCTTGTTTGCTAATTACAGACCTTGGTCATCCCAGGGTCTGTTTCTATTGATTCTCACCTCTTCCCACCACTTTCTGTTATGATGTCATATTTTCTGCTTTTTGAAGAAGCAAATATATAGTAATTTAAAAATTGTATCCTGGCCATTCAACAAACTTGATGTTTGAGAATTGAATCTTTCCCTTGCTGAAGGTATGTTAAATTTGCTGTGGCAGATAGTACCCTACTGGCATATGGGTGAGATCCTTTTGGGTCTTGATTATTAAGCTTTGTTATATAGTCTTTGGCCCAGAGCTGGCATCTTCCTGGGTTCCCAGCAGAATGTGTCCCGTGTTCAGAAAGGTCTTCTCCTGATGCACGATCAGATGTATGGCTCCTTTCTCCCATCTCTCACTGAGTCTCCCCTGCATGGAAGCAGCACTGTGTTTAGCTGTAGCCAACCTGACTTCTAAGCAGGCTTCTAAAACTCCTCCTCTGTATAGTTCCATCTTACTAGGCCTCTGACCCACAGTTCAAGATGCAGAAACACCCCAGATTGTTGCTCCTCTGTGTAGGTTGCTGTGATTGAGCTTATACTTTCTGAGCATTCAAATAGGGCTTCATGTTAAAGGCCATTCACCCTGGGCCTCATTTAACACACACTTATACTCTTAGGGTCTTAATGTGGGATGACAGTTATTTTTTATATTATGTCTACATTTGGATTTGTGTGATGCATTGATCTAGATATTTCAATGTCAAAGACCCAAGACTCATTTTCTTATTTTTACTACACTGTGTGCATGGTGTATATATGTATATATATGCATGTGTGTGCATGTGCATATAGAGGCCAGAAGTCAACACTGGGTGTTTTTCCCAGTTACTCTCCACCTTATTTTTTGAGACAGGGTTTCTCACTGAAGCTGAGTGAATTGACTCAGCTAGCTTCACTGGCCAGTGAGCTCCAGGGATACACCTATCTCCACTGTGCCTGTCTTTACATGGGTGCTGGGCAATCCAAACATATGTCCTTTTACTTATATGACAATCACTTTACTGACTGAAGCATTTCCCCAGCCCCAACTTAATACTAATTTTAAAATAGTTATTGGTCTTTTAAAATGTGCTATCTATACCATTGTTTTGAAAAATATGAACTGGACCTGTGATTAAAAATAATCTGGGAAATGAGCTTTTATTGACAGTAAGAATTAAGACTTATTCAATATAGATTGCATATTTTTAAGAGACTACATTAGCTGCATGTTTCAATTCATTTGACCACAAAATCCATTCTCAGCAGCAGGTCTTGTGGGAATAATGGGCAGGGACCACTTTTTGAGAAATGGTGCTCTGTGGTTTCCATTTATTAATTATATTAAAAATTTAAACGTCTAATTAAAAAGCATTCATGATTACAACTATCTTTGAAATTAAGTTTTAGACAGAAAGTAAGCTTAGCTTCTCTTTCCTTTCTCTAATATGCCTCCACTCCAAATGATAAGTTTACAGTTGTGCCTGTTAAACAGTATATGTGTTGTAGAAAAGCGTTTCAAAAGGGAGAAGTGCAATTTTATATTATTAAAACAAGTATTTCATTTCAGCATTGTTTTCTAAAATAAAGGGGCATTTTTAGACACAATAAATGTCAGAATTTTTCATTCTGTGCAGTTATTGTCTTATCATGTTTGATAAATTGAGTATCACAAAGGATGTGAAAACGATGAGCCTTCAGCAGTAGCAGCAGCATCACCATCACCACCAGCAGCAACATCATCACCATTATCACACCATCATCATCATCAACACCACCATCACCATCATTACTACCATCATCACCATAAGCAGCAGCACCATTAGCAGCAACATCTGGTTCTCTTCTTTACCATTAGTCATTAAACATTTTGTGTTTCTTACAGAGCAATGTTCCTCCAAGTATAGCTGACTGAGGAGCATCTCCTTTCAATTACATGTCTGAAAATTCTAAAAGCAGCAGAGGCCTGACAGACTGAAGGACGTTTGACCGAAATTCATTACCTAGGTATAATATGACTCCTCACTTAACTTCTGCCAAGCAGCCGGTTTCTCTGAAGCTCCATTTCTCAAACAGGAAAATTAATTCATTGGACTGGTTTTAGAATTTTTTTCTAGCTCTTACACTGTACAAATCTTGCTGAATAGTACTGCCTTAACAGTGAAGTGGTAAGAATGTTACTTCAATAAAGCATTTCCTCACTTGCTTGAAGTAGGAGAGAGGGGTTCTAAAAAACAATGGGAAACACGACTGTCAAGCAATTTATAGTTTCATTTTTAGTTTTGCACCTATAAACAGAAGAAATCTTACTCTTCCAGTTTGGCCTTCAAGACTTAAATAATTCCCATAATCACAACCAATTTGTCATCTGCCAAAACCTACATTTCAGTTCCCACCAAGTGACAAAGGTGAAGACTTTTCCCTACAACTTTGACTTAACTTCCTGCTGATAGCAGAAGATTATAAGGCAGGAGAGAGACTTTTTCTCCAAACACACAATGAGAATTTTTTTCCAGAGAACCAGAACAAAAGGTTTCTGAATCTCTAACTGAAACCAGGAAGAAAAAAATAAGTCATTCGATTTCAGTTGTTAACAAAGGCAGAGAGAGAAAAATTCAGTTGCTACGTTACTTCACTGCCAGCAAGCTCAGCACAAAGTGGAAAAAAATAAAATCCCGGATACAGCTCCACATTATCTCTGGTTGCATTATCGATTTGGATTATAGCAGAGGAAAAACAAATCCAAGATCAAAGCTGTTGTAATCCCAAGAGCTTCAAATGTACCCCTACTGGATCTGCCTTACTTATGGACAAAGATACCGTGAGGGATGCTCTGTGTTCTTGTCCTGCCTAGGGGCAGATGTACCTGGAGAGTTGTCGGGTGTAGCTCCTGGAGCCATGCAATCTTAGAGAACGAATTTGCCTAAAGTTAAGGAGAACAGTGGCAGAAAAACTGGGGCTCTGAGGTAGGTAGGATTCAGCAGGAGGGCTAAGGCAGATAAGTAAGGAGACTAAAATTCTCATGCAAGAAAGATGAAGAGCAGATTGGAAAATGGGGCGCTAGGTAGGTCTGAGAAGTGGGCAGAAAGGAAACCATGAGGACAGGAGATGCGGGGGCCAATGTCTGTCCTATAAAATTGTTTTATTTTTATTTTTTATGTTACCCTGGCTCACCAGTCATGGGGCTTAGGAAGGAGCCATCTGCCACTCGCTCCCTCCAGTTCTTAGCCACTCAGTGTTCAGCCTTAGAAGAGTATCATGATGTTCTTCCCTTTCTGCATAATTGCTCCAGTGTTCTCCTTACTGAAGGTTCAGAAGCATAGTTGTTAAGCACACTGACATTGGCAAACACGGCCACTTACATGGTCTACGGAAAGATGCCTCTTTCATTTCAGCTCCAGTTGCTTCTGTAAAATGAGGGAAACAAAAATAATTGAACATAAATAAAACAGATGGGACTGTGAAGGTAGCTCGTGGATAAAGTGCTTGTCATGCAAGGGTGAGGACTGAGTTCAGATCTCCAACACCCATATGAAAGTCCAGACAGGTGTGATAGTATGCGTGTAATCTCAGTAATGGGGAAGCAGAGACAGGGGAAAGCTGCTTAGATAGACTAGGCCAGTCAGTGATCTCTGGGCTCCATGAATGAATGAATGAATGAATGAATGAATGAATAAATAAATAAATAAGGTATGAATTAACAATATTCTCTATATTGTCATTTGTTCATCTGTCATCTATTCAAATGTTTCATAATAACATAGAAAATGGAGAGGATAAATAAATAAAAATAAATAATAAAAATAAATAAATAAATAAATAAATAGTGTCCAATAAAGTGGAGATGATAGAGTAAGACACTGATGCCAATCTCAGGCCTCTACAAGCACATGCATATGCCACTACACATGTGTGCACACACACATGTGGATATACATACATGCACACACATCAAGCACACACACACATGCAAAAAGTAAAAATACAGTCAGTGAGTGTGATCAACATGGTGTTAAGTGGTAAATGAATGAGGGTAAATAATGCCCTTGAGTCTGTGCATCATTTAGAAGCATCATGACTGGACCAGTGCCCTTTGGCTTTACCTGGTGACCATAGCTACTGGTGTCTAAATTTTATGGAAATAAGGATCTTGTCCCTCAGATTCAAGAGTTCCTAGGAAAGTCTGGCATATGGTAGACATTTCTTAAGCATCTACTGAATAAAGAAGAGAAAAAGACTGGCCAGGACACTAGGAGAGCCTGCCTAGTCTCCTATGAGGGAGTGTTATTCACCGCCAAAGCAGGAGGGCACCGTAAGGTGCAGGCAGGCTCTGACTCTATCTGGTTTGCCTGAGGACTCTGACACATGCCCTCATTTTGTGTGGCTCTGGTTATTCAGGTACATTAAGTTGCTTTTTGTTACCACTTTGGCTCAAGTTTCTTTCATAAGCGTGTGGGAGTGTAACATGTGTCCCTTGTTAATATTTTTATACAAACATTTTAAAATTCATGGTGCTGGGCCAATGAAGCAGTGATATCTTTTTGTCCTTTGTCCCATATTATTTCCAAAGACAGCAGTGTCAGCAGGCCTTCCTCTTCCCAGATCTTCTACAGTAGAGGGCACTTACGCATAGACAACTTATTATTCCAACCCAGATTTTCCACAGTGAGTCCAGCTGCTCAAAATCCTGCTTAAATCTCTTCACATGGACTCCCTGACGCCTCGGGGGGCTTCATTTAATATGAAAGAAAAAGAGATTTACAATGGGAAACCAAGGGAGGCAGGTCTGTGCTGAAACAGTGGCTTAGGAATGCATGGATGTTTTGGGAAGAGGGACAAGCAAATACCAGAGAGAGGTCATGGGTGAAAGAGGTGGAAAAGAAGGGAGCCAGGCACCTCCAAACTCCCACAGCATGCTGCTCTCACCTTATTATAGCCTGGACCACTTTGTGTGAAATCTTCTGCTTTGAAACTTGCTTTCTATCATTATATTGTACACTGCACGATGGTAAGGACTTACTTTATTCCTAGAGTTTAAGATAGCCTTGCCACATAGTGTGGTAGAGAGCATCAGTTGTCAACTTGACACATCTAGAAAGAGGGAACTTCAACTGGGGGCTTTCTTCTATTGAACTGGTCTGTGGCCATGCCTGTCAGGCATTTTCTTGGTTAAGTGATATGGGAGGACCCAGCCCACTGTGGGTGGTGCCACCCCTGGGAAGGTGGTCCTGTGTTGTTTAAGAAAGCAGGCAGAACATGGGCCAGGGGAAGCAAGCCAGTAAGCAGCAGTCCTCTGTGGTCTCTGCTTCAGTTCCTGCCTCCAGGCTCTTGCCTTGAGTTCCTGCCTGGCTTCCCTCCATGATGGACTGTAAACTATAATCTGAAATAAACCCTTTCCTCTCCAAGTTGCTTTAGGTTAGTGTTTTATCACAGCAACAGAAACCAAACCGGAACACATGGTAAAGCTTTGAGAGTTTGAATGAGGGATTGGATTGATGGATGATAAAGGACAACCTCACTCATTAAACAGGAGCTGTTAGAGTTCTAATCTCCAGCAACTCTTATTGGCAAGCCCAAGTGCAGTCTGCAGGGATCTTTGGTCTGAGGAAGACTATCCCTGAGAAGGAAAGATGGGAGGAGGCATAGCGTTCAATCAGGTCTTAGTATGACAGACACAAAAGTCCAAGTATTTTCCCAGCTGAAAGCCGGGATCAGTATATAAATATGCAGTTAAAGAGAGCAGCGAGAAAAAAAAATGGACAACTAAGTAAATCTTTCTCTCTATACATAGCCATCTTGTTGGTTCTGTTTGTGATGATCCCTAGGGTAGTTAAGGCAGATGGACAGAGAGTGAACTGCAGCATAAAAGTCCATAAAGAGGTAAGTGGAATGTGGGTCCCAATTGGCTGTTCGAAAACCAAGCTGGAGCTGTAGTCCCTCTGGTGAGAGTGATGGCAAAGCATCAAAATACAGAGCAAGATACGGTAAACATAAGCTAGAAAAGGGGAAGCTACGGGAACTGGAGCCATTTATGCCACTAAACAAAAATGCTTTCGTAGCTGTGATTGGGAAGGCCCTAGGACAAGCACTGTCCCTGCTCTCAATCTTTCCATCAGAATTGAACAAGGGTCTAGAGATAAGTAACAGGCATTTTCCAGTCTAAGAAGGTTGGCAAAAAACAACATGTGCTGAGGCTGGTAACCAAAGAAGACGGATGATTGGCTAGGGAAATAATGGCCTGGAGAAAGCAGACCAATCGAGAGTAGGTGGAATCAAAGGCAGTTTTAAGTGACCCCTCCTTAGCATCAAGGTTATCTAGACTAAGACTGACTTCTAAATGAGCCAGGTAATTTAGCACATAAGGGACCCAGAGTATTATCAGGTTCTCATGGGATAAGGAGTGAATCAAGTGATTGGGAGGATGCTCCAGCAACTGGAAAAGTGAATCTTTTTGGAAAGCATTGCCTTTAAATTATCTATCTATAGGTCCTATGATTTGGTTTTTATATACTTTGTCTATTTCTTATGGTTAATATGGCTGTTTACCAAACAGATTTCCTCTGGCAGCTGATGTTCCTTGGGCTACTTAGGACATGTTCTGCAGACTCTTTGGGGGTAAGCATAGTCCTAGGCTGAGTCAGTGGACAGTGGATATGAGCTTAAGTGACAGGTGCTTTTTCCAGGCTAAGGCTCTTGAAAACAGAAGACCCCCCCTCCCGACTCTCTTTAATCATTAACTGGCTTGGCAAGCCCAGTATGATTCTGGAAATCACAGACTGAAGATGGCAAACACATTGCCAATTTGTGCTCCTATGTGACAGCATGAGGAGATCTGACCTACAGACCAGGGACACTTGTCTTGTACTATGATATGAACAAGCCACAAACTTTGATGGTTTGGGAAAGATTATTTACATTATGTTTATTCATTATTGTGACCTTAACTAATATAAAGGTGAATGAAATTGATTTTTCTCAACGAATAAAGGGCATGGAGACCATTTTCACTTTTATTTGTTTTTAGAGTGTTTCCTTAGAACCATAGTAAGTCTGAGCATGTACTCTAATTTTTAGAATACAGATGAGTCTCTCTGGGGATTCAGCCCCAGTCTTTGATTTTTACAATATAGAGTTATCTCCAAGGTCATGAGTCAAATAATCTCTTCTATGTAAAACTGTGTCCCTGGAATTAGCTCAGAAATCTCCTAGGAGGTAAATGCAGATGGTCACAAGTTTCAGGCCATTAGTCTGTTGAGGTAAGGGAAGTCTTAATTCCTTCACACTACTTTAAAGAATAAATTTGTCTGAGATTCTATTCATACTTGGTAATCACTTTTCTCTCTTACATGCATTTATGAAATCTTTTAATGCTGAATAATTCTCTCTCTCTCTCTCTCTCTCTCTCTCTCTCTCTCTCTCTCCCTCTCCCTCTCCCTCTGTCTGTTTTGGAAAGGAGTGCTCTCTTTATTGAAATAATTGCTTTATTTCCACAACTATACAAAAAATTGAATGACTTGCAGAGCTTTGCTATAACCAAAACTTAAAAGTTATGAATTTCACTGGGCGTGGTGGTGTGCATCTTTATTCCCAACCCTTGGGAGGCAGAGGCAGGCAAATCTCTTCGAGATCAAGGCCAGCCTGGTTCACATAGTGACTTCCAGGTGGGCTGGGGCTAGGAAGACCCTGACAAACAAAGCAAAGCAAAACAAAACAAAATAAAATGATATAGATTTGGCTTAATGGTCAAGCACTTGCTGGGAAAGACTGGGAACCCTACAGCACACATTACACAGTGGCAAAACATTTGGCAATGTGGTCACCTTCTGTAAGAAGGCACAACAACTATCTTTTTTTAATTATTTTTTTAATTTACCTTTTTTTTTATATATCACACAGAACATCCCAAACCATCTCATTCTACTATACACCCACTTCCCAGATGGCACCCTCCTATAGCCCTCCTCCCCCAACTAGAGCCCTTATACTCTGACGTCCCTGCTACTGTCTGCTGTGTCGGCACCCCCAGCCATTCCCCACTACTTGTCCTTCTGGTAAATCTAGTCAGCCTATCTAGAGGTTTTTGTTTTAGGAGGGTCAGCTGTTCTTCATCTAGCAGTAATCAGTTGTCAATATTCCTTTAGATAAGACTGGGGTCTGCTGTTCATTTTCCCAGGGCTATGCTGGGTTACTATTTGGGAGTCCCTATGGAAAGTATAACCAAAGATTAAAGGGGCCAATATAATTGTTTAAGAGTCCATATGCATAGCTAAAGGCTACATAACAAGCAGCAATGCCAGACAGGAGATACCTTCCTTGGAATTGTTGGCCAGGGTGGCCCAAAAGACTCCCAGACAGTAACCCAGGATAGAACTTGGAAAATGAATAGCAGACCCCAATCTTATCTAAAGGAATATTGACAACTGTTTGCTGCTAGATGAGGAAGAGCTGGTCTTCCTAAAACAAGGAACTCTAGATAGGCTGACTAGATTCAGCAGATGGACAAGCAATGGG
>NW_008343079.1:612387-615499 GCF_000622305.1 Nannospalax galili
CATCAAAAGAAGCAACCAAGGAAGTGAAGAGAAAACCCACAGAATGGGAGAAAATCTTCACCAGTGACACATCTGAGAAAGGTTGAACATACAGAATATATAACGAATTCAAAAACAAAGTATCAAGAAAGGAAGTAACCCAATCAAAAGATGGGCTAAGGAGATGAACAGAGTTCTCAAAAGAAGAAATAAAGATGGCTAAGAAGCATCTTAAAAGGTGTATCCTTGCTCTGGAGTGTGGTACTGAATATGTTAAAGCTGTAATGAAATGCGTCTTCTAATTATGTGGTTATAAAATTAAAAAAAAATTTAAAGCCTTCAAAGCATAAAAATTTGCTCTGTAATAATTAGTAGATGTGAAAAGCATTACCATTGAAATCTACCTGATGACTTTATATCCATGCTCAGATGCCAATGAGCTCAGAAAGTAACCGACTGTGATTAGTAATAATCAGATATATAGAGATTAGAAACGCATGTGCATCTCACAATAGCTAAGAGATGGAAGCAACCTAAGTGTCCCTCAACTGATGAGTGGTTAACAAAAATGTGGTGTATTTACACAATGGAGTTCTAGTCAGCAGTAACAAAAGATGAAATAATGAAATTTGAAGGTAAATGGATAGATCTAGAAACTGTTATACCAAGTGAAGTAACACAGACTCAGAAAAAAAAAAAAAAAAGCCAATGGCATATGTTCTCCCTTATATGTGGATCCTTATAAGTGAATATGTATCCAGACATAACTAAAAAAACCAGAATAATGAAGAGGAACTGGGGAAGTAAATGAAAAAAGAAAAGAATCTGAAAGAGAAGAACAGTAGAAAACTGGTGTTAACAAGGGAGATATGGATAATAATGGGTTTATTTTAAGGGGCGGGGGGAGGGTAAGAAGGGTAAAGGGTAAGAAGGAGCTCAAGAGAGGTGGGACCATAGGAGAAGGGTATTATTAAGGGATAAATGGGGAAAATGGGGGCACCTTAAATGGGGAAACCATGGTGGAAGGGTTAGACAATGTGAGAGATAAACAATGCCTAGCTAGTTTTAGAAAACCAGAGGGAACCATATTAGGCCAACAACCTACTGACAAATTACACATACAACCAAATCAAAGACTGTAATATATGCCTAGACAAGGTTTATCTGAGAGCATTGGGTCTTTGCCCAAACTCTATCTACATGGCACATGGTAATTAAAAGTACCAGACTGGTGGAACTAACCTTCTTGGATGTTTGACAGACATACTAATTTGGTCAGGGGGACATAAGGGATAGTTTATGCTCCTTGCCCTCCTAGGTCGACTAAGTTCCAGAGTCTATGAGCATCTCTCAAAATGTCCTGTAACTGTGGTGAGTCACCTGTCCTCTTGAACAAGGAGGCCATGGAGACCCCACCAGATGGACCTGAACCAGTGTCCAGTCTACAAAGAAGAGTGTCAACACAGAGGAAACATTTCCTCCATGCTTCCAAGAGAAGCCAGCCATGGTCAATCAGGACCTTTGACATGGAACTGGTAAAAGAAAGGAGCCTGGGACTCCTCCCAAGCCCATGTGACCCCTGAGGAACAGATCCTCAAAAGACCTTAAGAGTGAAAATAAACTGTTTTATCTGGGCCGACTGTAGGGTCTTAAACACCCAAAAGGAAAGTATAACCAAAGATTAATGGGGGTCAATATAATTTTTAAGAGTCCATATGTATAGCTAAGGACTATATCAGAAGAAACTATGTCTGAAAGGAGATACCTTCCTTTGAATTATTGGCCAAGGTAGTGCAAGAGACTCCCAGACAGTAACCCAGCATAGAACTGGGAAAATGAACAGCAGACCCTAATCTTATCTAAAGGAATCTTGACAACTGATTGCTGCTAGTTGAGGAACAGCTGATCTTCTTAAAACAAGGCTTTCTAGATAGGCTGACTAGATTCAGCAGACGGACAAGCACTGGAGAATGGCTGGGGGTGTTGACAACACAGTGGACAGTAACAGGGATGATGGAGTATGTGGTCTCCAGTATGTGGGAGGGGGAGGCTATGGAAGGGAGCCATTTGGGAAGTGGGTATATAGATGAATAAGATTGTGTGGGATGTTCTGTATGATATACACACAGAAAAATCAACAATTTTTTAAAAAAGACTTATATTTGAGAAGGAAGTATAAAAATTTACTTCATGGTAAATAGTAGAGGTGATAAACATTAGCAGTGAAATCTACCAGATGACTTTATATCCATACTCAGGTACTAAGGATCCAAGTGTAACCCACTGTGACTAGTAATCATCAGATACATAGAGATTAAAGACATGTGCAAACATCTAAGTGTTAGTAGCATTAAAAATGTAGGAAACAGCAAATTTTTAAAATGAAATGGAGATCTTCTTTAAAGAGTAAAAATTCTTTCAGTTTTATATCTTACAGGGTTTACACTGAGTTCAATATTGTATAACTGTATTAATTCAACTGTGAACCTAAAAATTACAGCCACTTTTGAAAGAGATGTATCCTTACTCTGGAGTGTCTTACTGAATATGTTAAGGCTATAATGAAATGCTTCTTCTAATCATGTGGTTATTAAAATTTTTTAAAAAGAAACAAAATCCATCACTTTGCTGTCTGCAAGAAACCCATCTCATCTGCAAGGACAGGCACTACCTTAAGGTAAAATGATGGAAAGGAATATTCCAAGCAAATGGCACTAAGAAACAAGCAGTGGTTGCAATTCTAATATCTGACAAAATAGACTTCAAAGTAAAACTAAAGAGAAGAGATAATGAGAGTCACTTCATTCTAATCAAAAGAACAATTAACCAAGAAGACATTACAATCCATAACGTATATGCAGCAAAGCCTCAGAAAGTAACCGACTGTGACTAGCAATAATCAGACATATAGAGATTAGAAGCACATATGCATCTTGGTGTCAATTGTATTAAAAATGAATTTTTCTGTATGAAACTTTGTATTTTGATAATGAAATGGAGATCTTTTCTAAAGGTTAAAACCTCGTTTAATTTTATATCTTATAGGATTTATACTGAGCACAATATTGTATAACTGTATTAATTCAACTGTAAACCTAAAAATTTACAGCCAATTTTGAAAGTGATGCATCTT
>NW_008343079.1:615615-636705 GCF_000622305.1 Nannospalax galili
TGCAATGCCTGAGGTCAGAAGCGGCTGTTGGATCCCCTGGGACTGGAGTTATGGACAGCTGTTAGCTGCCATGTGGGTGCTGGGATTCAATCCTGGGTCTTCTGCAAGAACAATCATTGTTCTTAATCGCTGAGCCATCTCTCCAGCCCCTAGACATAGATTTTTTAAAGCAGAAACAAAAGATCAAGCTGTAACAGGGCTCCCCACAAGCCACATTTCTTTGGCTAAATAAGCACAGCCTGGGGAAGACACCACTAGTAACACAGCCTTTAAATGACCATTGTGCTTTCATTCCATATAATTAACTTTTGGGTCTTGAGTCCTGACAGTGATTTATTTTTCTACTTTCTGTTTCAGTGAAGGATTCCAGTCTACTCCACATACACATAGGTTCTTATTATTTATTTTTAACTGCAGGGTTTTTCCATCAGGAGCTGTAAGGCCAAAGAAAGCTACAGTGTCTCCACAGAGACAGTGTGCTTTGCTTTTCTCTAATGACCCAAGTTGCACTGGCTTAATCATGCCTGCACTTGGTGATCAAATGCAGGTCTGAAGACTGTATCACGTGACACATCATCTTAAGGACTCTTGCCAGCTAGAAACAGGGACAGAAATCTCAGTCTCAGTCTCTGATTGTAATCGAATATAGATTATAACAAATCTTTGCCTGGCATCCTTGGATATGAAACATGAACAGAACAGTTGCAGCGCAGTGACTCAGGCTTGTTTAGGAACAAAGCTATCCCTGCTATTTCCATTACACATTTTTTCTGCAGCAAGTACACAAAGCTAAGCTCCATGTTACCTGAATAAAGCATGATGTGACATGAAGAGTAAATTCTTAACACATAGTTGAATGGTAAGAATTGGCCCCTGATAGCCCTCCCAGTTTATTACAGGTTTCTGAGTAGAGATATTCTGTACATTTAACCTTCTCTTCTACTTAATGCCCAGCTGCCTACCTCATTTTGTCCCCTCCCCTTGAGTGCATTTAAACTCTGGTCTAGTCTATGCAGTTCCATTCTGGAATCACAAAATCATAGGATGATGATGAATTAAATTTTTATGCATGGTTTTGCTTTATCCTTTGTTTGAAGGGTTGGAAAGCCGAGCCTAAGCACAATGAAACATTTTTTCCAGGTTCAGTCAGTAAGCCACAGATTCCAGATTTGAACATCAGGCTCCCATTTTCCAACCTAGAGCTTCTTTACAGATCATTTTCCATTTACATGCAGTTACCTGAGTGTTGGCAGGTATTTTCTCAGCTGAGTCCAGTAGGTATTAGGCTACAATTCCAAATTTTAGTGCTGCTGAAAAGACATATAGCAGGTAGCCTCAGTGCTCCATTTGAAGAAGGCGAACACCCCCTCTATGAACCGCTTCCTTTGTACCCATATAGCTTCTTCACACAAAAGCTTGTAACTTGATAATCTGGAGTGAGATGTGTTGACTTGTTAGAAGAAAAAATGTTTTCTGGGGGAGAAAAGTCAGCAGTTGCAGAGTTGCACATAAACAATTTGGGACTGCTTCCCTGGATACCTCGTCAATGAGTCAGCTCACATTTACAAATTTTGTGCCTTTGATACCTGTAGATGTTATTCTATGGTTCTTGGAGATCAGAGTTACATAAGGCCATGCCCACCCTCAAGGAGCTAGCTGCTAGTCTCCTAGGCACTAAATCATGGATGATAAACAGGGCTACTTTTTTAAAAAAACAAACAAGGTCCCACTATGTAGCCCTGGCTGGCCTGGAACACTATGTAGGCCAGACTGGCCCAGAACTCACAGAAATCTGCCTGACTCTTCCTCCAGAGTGCTGGGATTAAAGGCATTAAAGGCATACACTACCACACACAGCCTTAAAGAGGGCATTTTGATTCAATAAGAAGGGGAGACACTCAGATGATTTTGGAGAAAAGTGCTAGGTGACACATTTTCTCTCATTGTGTATTTTGTAAAGCAGCTTTAATGAGGTTTGACTGACATACAACAAATCATAGACTTTTAAGGGAGCAATATGATACGTTTTGGCATCCATAAGTACCCTTGAAGCCATCACTATCATCAAGATGATGAACATATCCACAAACCCAGAAAATTGGCTGATGCCTTTAGTAATCTTCCTCCATTGTCCCTCTTAGACCCCCTTTGTAGTCCCCAGGAAAACATTGACCTTTTTGTCATAGACAAAATGTTTTCACTCTCTTTTTATGTAAATAACGAATATTGCATACACTAATTTATTATGCTTTTTCTACTCAGCATAATTATGTTGAGGCCCATTGATAATGTTTTGTATATCAACAGTTGGATGGTATGTATGTGTATGTACATATATATATATATATATATAAGTGAGTGTGCATATAGGTCATTGAATTAGATAGGGGACTATAAGAGGGTAAAGATAAGCATTAAGAAGGAGGGAGTGGTAATAGGATACAAAAAAATCCAACTGAATGGGTATCTATTTTAATTTATCTGTTCATCTTTTCTGGTAAATATGGGAATTTCCAGTTTCGTAATGTTACAAAAAAGCTATGAACATTAATGTATCATTTTTATTTACATGGGCATATATTTTCCTCTATCTTGGGTAAATATTAGGGACTGGAATGGCTTTGTGATGTGCTAGGTATTATGGTTAAGTTTTTAGGAGGTTGCAAAAATATTTTCCAAAATATTTGAACTATTATGTGCATATTCCCTAGTGCACGAGACTTTGTGTAATTCTGTTCCCTTACCTGACATTGGCATGTGCAGACTTCTCAGTTTTAGCAATTCTGAAGGTCTGATTTATGCCCACTGAATTACAGAAAATTGGGCAGCCCCTTTGGAAAAAAAATGCCTTGAACATTATGTATGATTTGTGTGCAGACATACATACCTGACACTCCACCGAGACACAAAACAGATCATTGAAAGAGATTTGCCATAACAGGAAAAGGAACCTGTCCCAGGGTAGACTCAGTAACAGAATCCGATGCAAATGGCAGGGCTGAGTATTTGGCTAGGTAGCTAAACTACATAAGGACCTAAATTCAATCCCTAGCACCTATGCAAAAGACCAGGCAGTGGTATGCACCTGTAATCCCAGCCCTGGGAAGGTGGTGACAGAAGATTCCCTGGGGTTTGCTTCATCAGCCAGTCTAGCTAAATTGGCATGCAGGAAGTTCAGTGAGAGACCTTGTCTCAAAAAAATAAGGTGCAGAGTGATAGAGGAAGACTCCTGACATTGACTCTGGCCTCTACATACAGGTGTGTAGGCAGCCAAACACACAGCTGAACATACATGTGTACACACATATGAGCATTTATACAAATGTACTCACAAAATCAAAAAGAAGAGGAGGAGAAAGAGGAAGAGCAGCAGAAGAAGGAGATGGAGGAGAAGAAGAGGAGGAGGACGGAGAGGAGGAGGAAAGTGGCAGTCCTGGAGACCATGTAGCAAAGAAAGAAGAACTCATTTGCTTCAATTTTGTGCATTAACTGGGACTATTGCTACATCCCCAAAGCCTGAGGAAGTTGGGGAGGACAAGCAGCCTCGCTGAGGGTCTCTTCCTGCCCCAGCATCATGCAGAAGGATGCGCTATCACCTTCACTTTGGTAAGGATGTCTCTAGTTGAGTTGTTTCCATTCCAGGAACAGGGCACGGTAGCTCCCCAGCTCCATCTGCTTCCGGGTGATGGCAGACATGTTGGTGAGGACAGAGTTCCAACTTCAAGTGGCCCGACTGAGGAACTGTTGGGACTCAAGCTGACTGGGGGGATGATTTTTAATTAGGACTTTATTATGAAGACAGCCTTGTGTTTAATTGAGAAGGGACTGTGATTTCCCTTCTGTGTTTCTAAAACAATCAGAAAGAGGGTCACAGTTGTTGGTATTTGGCAGAATAGATGAGACTACATCTGTCCCCACTGGCAATTGAAGGCTAAGACACTCAGGTAAAGAACACGAATCACCATATAGCCAGGTATAATTAAAGGGGCCATAAGAGATGGATAATGATAGACATTTATTGAAAATTTAGCATTGTGGCAGGCAGTACTTAGAGTGCTTCAAATGGATGAACTCATTTGGTCTTCTGACACAGAAAATTGTAAAACATGTGTTACAAAGCCACAGTAAGCTACCATCCTTAGAATGTATGTTTTACTTCTAAACTTTGGGGATTCAATAACACATAAACAGATTTGCTTTATCGTGACTGTACCTGTTACCAAAATGATCACCTCCATTTTCCAGGCAAGCCAGTGGTCCTATTTTTATTATTCTATATTAATTGTACAAAGTAACAGTTCTTATGACACTTCACACACATACATGTAGTATACTTTATCACATACCCCCACATCCTCTCCCTTCCCTACTGCAGGCTACTGGTCCCCTTCCTCTTAATTCAAATAAATTTATAGAGGTCTTATTGAACTATAATTTTGAGTATATAAGTCACTCATTTAAAATGTACAGTTCCATGGTTTGTAATGGATGTGCAATTATGGTAACAATTTTAAAACATTGTTTTTCAGAAGCTTCCTACACATCAGCCATCACTGCCCAGTGCCCTCACTCTCTCTCCTGACCCCTGGCCCTAAGCACCACTAATCCACTTTGTATAAAAGAAATATGCTTATTGTAGACTTTCATATACACAGAATTTTATACTTTGCAGTCTTTTGTAACTGAACTTTTTAACTCAGCATAGTATTTTCAAGGGCTGCATGTTCTATCATGTACTTAGTTCCTTTTATGAATAAATCATACTCCATTATATGACTGTACCACTGTTGTGATTGTGTTTGACTGATGAGTGTTTGCATTGTTTCTACCTTCGGACTCTTATGAACAATACTACCACTAACATTCACATATACATTTTTGTATGGCTATATTTAATTTTTATTGAGCATCTACCTATGAATGGAATCTCTGGGTTGTATGGAAACTCCTGGTTTAACCATGTGGAGAACTGCCTGGTTGCTCTCCACAGTGGTGGCACCATCTTGCACTCCCACAAGTGGTGCATCCCTGCCAACATTTACTTGGCTTTTTCATTGTAACCATCATAGAGAGTGTTAGGTGGCATGGCACTGGGATTTTGATTTGCATATTGACATGTCATAGTCATGAGATATGTCATTAATTTCCACTCTACTTATTCTGTTTTAGGTTTAGTTGGGTCTTTTTCAGTGTCTTCAGTTAATGATCTTAAATGTTTCTTCTTTAACACAGGCATTTATGTTATATTTTCCCCTTAACTTTAGGCTTCATTTTTAAATCTTAGGAATATTTTCATTTCTATCATCTCTAAATATTGTCTGAGTTCTCTTTCATCTTTTAAGTCATTAGTTATTTAGGTGTATGTTGTTTAATTTTTCACATATTTGTGAATTTCCCCAAATTTTCCCTGATAAGGATGTCAGGTTCCATTCCTCTGTGGGAAGAAAACATGATTTCATATTACTTATAGAATCTTAAATTTATGGAGGCTTTTTTTCAAGAATTCAGCAGATAATTGGTCTGAAGCACCTACGACCTGAGGAGAATGCATAATCTGTTGTTGGACATGTCTATTAATTTAGTTTCTTTTCCCATTTCCTTACTAACCTGCTGCCTAATTTTATCCATTATTCTAAGTGGTCATTGAAGTTTCAAACTCTTTTCATTGGATTTTCTTTGTGTCTTCATTTTTTTCTTCATGTCTTTTTGTGTCTGTTATTAGGTGTGTACATGTCCATGGCTGTTATGGCTTTCTTACTTATTTTATAGTCTACTTGCTCTGACAGTATCCTCCCCTAGTTTTCAGGGGATTGCCATTTGTTCCATGTGTCTTTCCCTTTCTTTATAGAGCCAATCTTTTCGTGTCCTTGCGTCAGATGTGTGCTGCCTTTTAGATGACCCGTGGCTGGAATATGCTTTCCTATTCAGTCTACAGTAGCTCTTTTAACTGGATTCTGATCTGTGCACAGGTCACTGGCTGACAGCATGCAGGACAATCCCGAAGGACTGTGCCTCGTGCACAGAGGCCACTTTGTGAAAGATACTTGTTATTATGCTTATTTTCTACAGTAGTTTTCCTTGTCACACCACAAGGCTTTCAATGCCTTCAGCTCAGAAATATTTTTCATGTGGTCTAAGCAGAATAGGTCTATTTATCCCACAGCCTGTCTAATGATAGAGAACAACCCCATCGACCAGGGACTGTAATGAGGAAAGCGCATGCGAGTCACCTCCGGGCACAGAGGTACCTAGGATAGGGCTTTTATTTGGCCTGCAGTCAGTATTAACAAGTTCCACCAGGCTAAACAAATATGGACCTGTGGACTCACATTTACAGGTTCCAGCGACTACTGCTGCTCAGTGTCCTTTGAGAGAGAACTGTGCAGAAAAGGTCCTAGATTCCTGGTGGCAGAGGTTGGTCTTTCATCTGGATAATGAAATAAGCCTCAGGCTTTCCACATCACTAGCTCTCCCTGAAGAAGATGCCTATGGAAATCAGCCATTGAGGGCTAAGGTATAAATAAAGCTAAATTACAGCCCTCTGTCCCCCCAGGTGAACTTCCTTCTTTGTAAAGGTTTTGAGACTTCAAATCCTCTTTACCCAGTGAGGTCAGCAAGGCAGAAGCAGCGAAGCAGAGACTCCAACTTGAGTTGTATAGATTTCCAGCCTCACAGTCAAGCCCAGAATTCCTGCCTCTAACTACAAGTCTGTGCCTTTTCAGCTCTGCCGGAAAGCAAATCAGCAGGGATGCTGCGGAACAGCTTCTGTACCATCAGAAAGCCTAGTTCTCAAACAGCTTCTGGAACAGACCTGATGACAGCAGGTGAGGTGGGGCAGCTGCTTTTATCAGCATATAATTTGGTGCTCCAATAGATCACCCTTCACTTGCCCTCGAGGACTCAGCCACTTCACCTGGCTTTCCCTCACATCTGAGGGCTGCAGGGACAAGGCATGGCGCAGGGAGAACTGGCTCTTGTGATTAGCAAAATGATGCCCCCATGGGGTCAATAGTAAAGGGAGACAGAAAAGAAAGGCTGGTTTGTTCATTTTTCCATTTCTCTGTCATGTGTTGAACTGCCCTACAGCTGCAGTTCTGAGTTAAGAGTCAGGAGCAAAAATGTGAATACTATCCAGGCTTGATACTGTGAGGTTCACAAACTAGTGAAGGAGAAGGAGAAAGCACAGATGATAAGCAAGCACTATTTGGGGAAGTCATGAAAAGGGCTAGAGAGATGGCTCGATGGGTAAAGCATTACTGTTCAAGTGTGAGGGTCCCAGAACTCATGTAAAACCTGGACACACATCTCTAATTTCAGTGCTCTTACAGCGAGATGGGCAGGGAGACAGGGGGCTCCCTGGAGGTTCATGGGCAGCCAACCTGGCCCATGCCGCAGTGAACAAGAAAACTTGCCTGAAACAAGGTAGACGGTGAGGACTGACACCCAAGGTTATCCTCTGAGCTCTACATGAGTGTTGTGGCTCCTGTGCACCTGCACTCACACGCAGACACATCATATGCATGATTAAAGGAAAAAAAAAGTCTTAAAAGAAGTGCAATGATAGGAAAAAGAAATGGAAATACTGCTTGAAACATAAGGGCATCCACCTTCAAAACAGAGACACAAGGGCGTGATGGATGTGGAGGCAAGATGCCATCTGTCATGGGCAGGGAATTTTAAGTAGTTCAGCACAGCTGGAACATATGGTGTAGAGACTTGGTGTGGTAGGTCAGAGGGGGAGGGAGAAGTGCAGATGAAGGCTGAAAGGCAAATGTGATATGATGTCTAGCCCAATGGAATTTATATTCTGTCTTGCATTAGGTAGAATGAGGGAAATGACATGATCAGATCCATCTTAGAGACTACTGATGGCCTGGTGGTGATTAACATAGTCAGGTAGTAAAAAGTGGGCAGAAAGAAAAGAAAAACAGAAGGAGTAAAAAGTATGCCTTCTAGGCAGCAGGCAATTTCCTTTCCCTTAGGTTCCTTCTGTTCTTTCCTGCATTTGTTTTGGTCTTCTGGGGCACTCTGGGGGTATTGGTGCTATTTGTATTCAGATACAAAGCTGTCACACTATGATTGGAATGGGAATTTCCCCCACAGGCTCAAGTTGGAATTCTTGATTCCTGGGTTGTGGAATCTTTTCAGCATGCTGCCTGACTGGCAGATACAGGAACTGAAGGGGCAAGGCTCAAGGGCTTATACCCTGGTCCTGGTTTCACCTCTAGTCTCCGTTTCCTGATCCATTGAGGATGTCAGGCCATGCGACAGGCTCCTGCCCTGAAGTCTGCCATGCCTTTCCCATCATGCCTGTGAGCCAGCTTATACCCTTCCTTCCTAAAGTTGCTTCTTGTCATGTATTTTGTCACGGCAACATGGAAAGTAACTAATATAACTAACACACAGGGATGCTAAAAGACCATGAGCGCACATTAGAAGGCCATGAACGATGGGTGCAGAGCTTTCACTATGTCTCACATGGATGTCTGTGCACCTGTCACAGAAGTAAGTAAGAGATTGTGCTACAGCTGCTGTGGAGCTGCAGTGCTGCAGCTCTAAACACTTAGAGGCCACAGGGCCCACCCAAGGCCATTCTGTCCCAGATAACCTCCCTGAGCCACACTTCTATGCAAAAATCCCAAGCAGACAATATGAGTTGGGTGGAAGCCATACTAAGAATTAGTAGCCCAAGGATTCCTAATGTTTGTGATAAAAAGAACCACAGAGACTCAGTATTCAAAGATTAGAGTTAAGAAGATGAGCAGTAGTCAGGCCTGTGGAGAGCAGGGATTGGTTACCTGCTTAAAAATAAAGGAGGGAAACTGTTTCTGGCAACCTTTGAAGGCACCTGTTTATCCGGTTCTGTTGTTCTAATGGCATCAATCAGACAGACAGTCTGGACAGACAAAAAGGTCACTTGAGCAAAAAATGTGGTTTCACTGATTCAATCTCCTGGACGGAATGATTTGTTCTTGGATAAATTTTCCAGCCAGTTCAGTTGAGAAAGAGATTTTATGTCGACATTTACACAGGGCAGTGTCTTCAATAACTTTTGAAACAAATAGCATGCTATAATTTCTTAGCAACAAGATTTACAATTCTTTTTATACAGAAATGTTTATTTCTTTAACTTTCTTAAATCAGTTTTATTAAAGACCTATTTCCGGGACTGAAGAGATAGGTTCAGTGGTTAAGAGCACTGATTACTCTTGCAGAGGACCCAGATTTGATTCCCAGCACCCACAAGGCAGCTAACAACCATCTGTAACTCCAGTTCCAAGAGATCAGATGCCCTCTTCTAACCTCTGTGGGCACTGCAAGACATGGGTGCACTTGCACACATGCAGGCAATACTCATACACATAAAATAAAAATAATAAATAAAATATTTTAAAAAATAAAATAAAGACCCATTTGTGCCTTGTTCTTCCAAGTCCCTGTTCATTAACCATGCACATGCTTTAGTTAGTAATAGAGCAATAATAACTAATCCCCACACAATACTTGCCAGGCACTTGCTGGGCACTGTTGTTAATTCTTTCTGGTGATCACATTAACCTAAAGTAGCAGGTCGTGGTGAAAGATGGGAAAGCTGGAGAACAAAGAGCTCAGGCCCCCTCCATAGTCACCTGTCACCCACTATGCACAGCAGAATCAGAATTTGTACAAGGCAATGTGTCTTTTCCTCTCACAATATATTCTGGTCATCCATGATGTGAACTCTGGTCTGAGTTCATCCATGACAAGCACAATAATTTAGCTAGGAATCCAGTTATCACCAGGCAAAGTGTTCACTTTCCAGGGTTAGTCTCTTCTTAGTTTTGTCTTTAATAATGAGTAGGATGAACTGAATGGCATTTTCTAACGAATTGTGGAGCCCACTGATCTGAACTGAGATGCATTACAACTGAACAGGGGCAGCAGGCCTGTGTGCTAAAGAATTTTATAGTCCTGATGAGTTCGGTTAGCTCCACTTCATGCTTTCCATTGTGCTACTTTTGCATATCTGTGGATGAGCATTCAAGTGTCTTTCACTTTATTTTTTATATTTTATTATTTTTATTTTATGTGTATGAGTGTATTGCCTGCATGTATGTGAGTGCACCCATGTTGTGCAATGCCGTGGAGGTCAGAAGAGGGCTTCAGATTGCCCTGGAACTGGAGTTAAGGACAGTTCGTAGCCACCATGTGGGTGCTGGGAATCCAACCCGGGTCCTCTGCAAGAGCAGTCAGTGCTCTTAACCACTGAGCCATCTCTCCAGCCCCATGTCTTTCACTTTAAAATAGATATGTCCAACATATTCAAAGTGTGAAAAGCTAGAAAACAGTGATATTGTGCAATGTCTGAGTTCACACACACAGGGCTTACCTGGCAGCTTGGTAGCTTCCTCAGTCCTCACATTTCATATGCTGTGATTCCAGGGCTCTGGGGTAGTGGAATAGTGCTTTCCTTTCTGCCAGAGAATGGAGGCTCAAGACACAGATCCTGAGATGAAAGGTAAGGAAGATCTCCTTGCTCCCTCTCCCTAGTCTACAGTCCTCAGCAGGTTGCTCTCCTGATTGTTACCCATTTGTCAGGCCTGCAGTATGTGTCCTCACTCTGGTAAGCATGATTCCATTGATAGCTCATAAATGCTAGCATATTGTTTAGATTGCCTTAGCCTTTGGAGACCACTGTCCTGGACCACAGCATCAACCTGCCAAGAAAGGAGTTTGATAAATTTTTCTAAAGGAAAAAAGATGCTATGTAATAGTCTTCGTGTTTTATTTAGAAATGTTACATAAAAACCTGGTTTTGGGGGCTGGGGAGATGGCTTAGCTGGTAAAGTGCTCACTGTGCAAACATAAAGACAAGAGTTTGGATCTTCAGACTCCACATTGAAGCCAGGCAGGTGTAGTGGCTGCCTATAATCCTAGCACTCAGGAAACAAAGGCAAGGAGTCCCAGGAGCAAGCTGACTAGCTCTACTAGCTGTACTGGTGAATTCCGGATTCAGCAAGAGACCCTGCCTCAGCACACAAGATGGAGAACTGTTGTGATTGAATAAGACCCCCTGATGGCAGTTTTAGGTACACACATACACACACACACACACACACACACACACACACACACACACACCATATGTATCTCCCCCACCCGTGCACACACACGTGTCTCCCCACCCATGCACACACACACACACCATGTGTCTCCCCCACCCATGCACACATACATACACACACAGACACATACACCATATGTGTCTCCCCCACCCATGCACACACACATACAGACACATACATACCCCGCCATGAAAAACAAAACAAAAACCCTGATCTTTGTCCTTATGTAAAGCATGAATAAGGATCTGTAAGCTGGCGGCCCCTTGTCCTCAGGAACACACCTGCTAGTCTCACAGACCTCCAGGCTTTTCTCCTTCTGGTCTGGTTGGAGGGGCACATGGTCTGGCCGCTTTTCTTCATCTGGCCACCCTGTTCTCCCCTCTGCTCTACCCTTCTGTCAACCTCCCCTAATCATGAAAAGAGATAGCATAGTTACTTGAAAGGATTTTCATTTAATAAAACAGTTGTTAAATTGGAAAAATAAGTCATATAAGTGGCCATGTTTCCAACATGCATCTGTGAGTGCTATGGATCTCATGGGCTACCAAATGTCTATCCAGCAAGGAGAGCTCTAACTGGGGTGTGCTAATCATGGCATTCTCTTGGCACTGTGATTTTATTGATCTTGGTTTTTCTCATTTGCATGTCTCCCTCTCCTAAGGCTAGGAAAACAAATCCTTTCCTGGTCTCCCTTGTAGATAGGGGCAGCCCTTGTCCCAGTTCTAGTCAATAAAATGTAAAGAGATGTCTGTGGGGGGACTCGTTCTAGGAAAGACATTTGTCTTTCTAATAAGAGAAAACTTCTGGAGGAAAAAGACTTGTCCCCACTGTTTCCTTTTGTGAAAGCGGCCTGTGAGGAGTGATGAAGGGAGTGGCAGCCTCCTTCTTACCTCAAGGAGGAGCAGGAAAAGGGAGTTGCAGAGACACCAACAGAGGGATCTCATCACTCACTTGCTCAAGTATTCATTCAGTGACTATTTGTTGGATGCTTGTTGGATGGATGACATTGCACTCATGCTGGGGATTCATAGTAAAGTATGAAATCATATTCTTCTGTGTGGGGAACTTCATTCTATAGGGGGCAGGGCAGTCAATAGTAAACCTACATCACATAGAGTTTACAGGGGAAAAGTAGTGTAAGTGAGCGTGAGTGATGTGATATTCTAGACAGTTGATAAAAGAAAGTCTAACTGGGGGCTAGAGAGATGGTTCAGTGGTTTAGAGCACTGGCTGCTCTTGCAGAGGACCCAGGTTCAATTCCCAGTACCCAGATGACAGCTAACAACCATCTATGACTCCAGTTCCAGATGAATCCGACACCCTTTTCTTACTTCCTTGGTCATTGCACCACACAGGTGCACTTACATACACGCAGGCAATATACTCATACACATAAAATAAGAATTATATATATATATATATATATAGAGAGAGAGAGAGAGAGAGAGAGTCTGATAGAGTGACATTTGAGAGACTTGAAGGAAATGAAATCAAGTCCTGTAGATACTCAGAGCCCAGAGGAGAGGAAGGAAAAAAAAAGTTCCTGGAAAAGGGAACAGCAGATGCAAAAGACCTAAGCGAACACACACACACACACACACACACACACACACACACACTCCTCACACACCATGCAGGCACACACACACACACCCTCCACACACACGCATGCACATACCCCCATGTCCCCCCAGAAGATTCAGGACACAGCAGGCAGGCCAGAGAGGGTAGGAGTGAGCAACAGAGAAAATAAAGGAGATGACATACAGGGTCCCAAAGTTCATATCTAACAGAAGAAGCCTGGATGCTACGATACAGATCAAGTGCTTTTTGAGTTTTTTTTTTTCTAAAGGAAATAAGAAATAATTGGAGAAGGGTAACAAAGGAGGAAGCAGAAAGTTTGAAAAATACTGCAAAAAGAAACAGTGACTAGATTCAGGTGGACGGGATGAGGGAAAGAGGAGACCTAGATGCATTATCATGATCAAACCAGCACCTGGCATGGATGTGATTCGGCTTCAGCCCAGCAAGCCTATCTTCACATGCTTCAGCCTCTGAAAACAATGGACTCTGTTGTTCCTGTCCCACAAAGCGCCTGCTCTTACAGCTGAAAATACTAATAGGGCCAGAGCAAAACTATTGCTTTTTTCGTGTGTTCTTTCTCACAAGTTCAAACAGAATCACTGGGACTGCGATCATACTAAGGTTTTAGACAAATTAAGTTCATTAAAATATTAATTAACATAAAAGGAAAATTGACGCCTAAAGAGTTAAAAACCTTGGATGAGAGTCACACAGACCATTAATCAGTATGGAGATCAGGCCTCAGACTGTCATCCATTTAGAATAAAGGGCCAGAGAGATGGCTCAGGGGTTAAGCACACTGGCTGTTCTTGCAGACTACCTGAGTTGGATTCCCAGCACCCACATGGTTCTTAACTCCAGTTCCAGGACATATAGGGGATCGATCCAATACCCTCCTCCAATCTCCACAGGCACTTCACAACAGGAATGCACTTACACACATGCAGACATAACACTCATACACATAAAAAGTAAAGAAATCAAACAAAGAGAATAGATTAGAATACTGAACACACTCAGTCACATTAGCACTGCAGTGGGAAAGGAAGTTGCTGAGCCAATATACACACAAGGCAGCAGTACCTTCCCGGGCACTTGCTGAGCCTTTATGAGTACCTCTGTGCTTTTGCTGGACGTGCTGGGAGCCCGGTGTGGGTGTGTGGGCGGGGCCTTGTGGGTGGGGGCTGTGTGGGAGGGGTATATATGGCAGGGGATTGCGGGCGGGGCCTGTGTGGGCTGGGCCTCATGGACTTCACTGGGTGGGTCTTATGCCTCATTGGCTTACGGATAGCGAGTAACAGAGGAAAGGATTGGCTTGCTGAGAGATCTTGACGTGGAGACCCGCCCTGGGAAATAGAGAAACTGCACAGAGAAAAGGGCAGTTTAATGTGTTTTAGATAACGGTAGTCGGTGTGTCTTAGATTTGTTGTGAAAAATCTGGCAAGTAGAAGACTGTGGGTACCGTGTGCTCCAAATATAAATAAATAAATAAATAAATAAGCCCCTTTGAAATCTCTGGGCAGGGGGAAGAGGAGACCTAGATGCGCACAAGCTGCCAGTCAGATACACAATGCCAGCCCCACACATGCTTACAATATTTTAATAAACATATTTAAAAATTTAAACAAGAGCAACTGATGTGTTAGTACTTTCATTGCTGTGACAAATACCCCAGGGAACAATTTATAAAGGGGAAAAGATAGATTTTGGCTGGAGGTTTCCGCTTATGGTTGCCAAGTTCCTGCCTTGTGTGGAGGTAGCTCATCATGATCGAAGGGCAGGCAGAACAGAACCTCTCCCTCCTGGAGGTCAGGAAGGAAAAAAGAAGGGATAGAGACAAGGTACAGAGACCAGGGACACATTCCTAGCAGCCTACTTCCTCCAACCAGGTCCCCCCTCCCAAAGTTTCCCGCACCTCCCCAAACAGTGCCCCCAGTTGGAGACCAACCTTCACCAGATGAGCCTGCGGGACACTTCATATTCAAACCATAGTGAACACTGCACTCAACTCAGTTCAGCACATTCAAATAGTATTTCCAATCGACACTGGTCATGTCTGAGAGGCTGTGTGTGTGTGTGTGTGTGTGTGTGTGTGTGTGTGTGTGTGTCATATTAACCCTTATGCCTATCACATTGAATAGTGCTCCACAAGAAGGCTAGGCGTTAAAAAATTAGAGAAAATTTCTGTGAGGATAAAACACCAAGCATTTTTAAAAGAATCCTTTATAACTTACCTCTTTTTCCACGCGTACATCATTTTTCCAAGCTACTGAGAATAAATCCAGAACTTGGCAACGGAAGGGAAAATGGGGATGATAATAGCAAGGTCATTCTGGGATCCAAGTGTGATGATGATGTATATGTTTGGTAAAAGCTGAATGCACTGGGCTTGTTGGCACATGCCAGTGATCCCAACACTCGGGGGGGTTGGAGGAAAGAGGATTGGAAGTTTGGAGCCACAGTAAGATGGTCTCAAATCAACAAATAAATGGATAAATTGCTATGTGACTAGGTTTTTGTGAATAGCATTGTTTATTTTGTTAGATTCTTGGTCCTTGCTTATAAATAATTCACATCTCTATAGATGATCCACTTCCCTCCCCCTCAGTAATTCTTTGCTTTGAAAGTGATAATACATCTGGAAACACTGGATAGAATCACACTGAAATTCCCAAGAGTAATTAATGTGATAAAGCTTGTGGTATTTTCTTCCAACATGCAAGAAACACACACATCTGTTCACATGGAAAACCTAGATCTCTGGGTAGTCACAGATATGGGCCGAGAGGGAAACACCACTGGCTTATCAAGCATTTTCCAATTAAAATCCGAGCAGAGGACAGTGTATTCCAAGATATAAATACATGCAAACAAACATGCTTTTTTCTTCTTCTCAGTGATGTCTGATATCTTCACATTTCCCTGAAATTATATCTAGCCGAGGTAAACAAGTTGATCCATGCTTGTGTGAGGCTCCCAGCAATCTGCCCACTGATCACAGCCTCAGCCCTGGATTAATACTCTAGACTATGTGCGCATGTGCTCAGGAACACTTCACAGGTTTCCATGGATACGTGAATTTTAGTGCCAATGCACATTTACTATTGCTTTTCTTGTCACCAAGAGTCCTGTAAAAACATGTGCTTTAAGATTTTATGCAGAAATTTGGCATTTTACAGAGGACAAGTCAAAATTACCTTTTTCCTGGTGCTTTATACATTTCCTCACAGGGCCAACTTGAACCCACTGATATTTGTGGCCTGCTTTTAGTGATGTGCTCTTATTTATTAGGTCAATAAAAGACAAAACTGGCTTAACCACACTGTCAATGACACTTTTAAGTGACATCTTTATAATATGTCAATGCTACAATTAATAAATAAGGCAACTCATTCTGAATTTTATGGTGGAAAAAGGGAGAGCAGAAATAGGAAGATTATGTATATATTTATCTATTTTTCTTTTTAAAATGGTGAAATTTAAGTGTTATTTTCAAAAACACCCTTGGGCTACAGTTACTGAACAATCATAGTTTGAATTCATTTGTTCATTTATATTAAGCTTTTTAGATATTCAAAATACCATTCACAAATCTGTGCAGATAGATGGCAGGCTGCTGTGAATTTTCCTGATTCATACTTGTATTGCAGAGGTAAGGAAGTCTGAAGAACACGACCCATGTCTCGTAGCTAGTGCGTGGCAGACCTGAGGTTAGAACTCAAGCCTCTTCCCTCAAAGTCCAGGGTTTTCCGTTGTCCTTTTCATGACAGAGCTCATGCTACTTCTGTAGAAGGTACACCTGTGTCCTTCCTTGTCTTGTAGTGATAGGTGTCTGTGCTGCTGACTTGGACTCCATTAAATTCTTCTGCTCCTATCCACCCCCATGACTGCCCTGTGAATTGTCTCAGCCTAACTTACCAAGCTTAGTCATTTTCTACTGAGGTCGTGCTGGGGAAGCAGCAGTCATAAAGACATCAAGGCCTAGAGGTACCTCAGTAAGGAAAAGAATTCTAGTTCCCATCATATTGCCCAGGAACACATGGTGCAGAATGAACAAGAAGCTTGAGTGCTGTTCACTTTGAGTAGACCTTTCCTAGACATTCAAGTCAAGGAAAAAGCTTGTGTTTTCATGGCCTCAGTGTGGTGGGAGGAGAGGAGGGTTTGAACTGTTTGAATGACTGCGTCAGAAATGACTGTGTCAGTTTACTCCTTCTGTCCATGTAGCCACAGCATTGGCATTATCTCTACAAGGCCATGAGGTCTTCACAAGCATCGTTTTTCACGCCAGGTCTTATTTACTTGTATTTGTGCGGGTCTTTTATTTTGTGAGGATTTTTTTCAGTATATAGACGGTGTTTATCCATTTCAACTTTACTGAGATATTTTAGTTTATCTCCATCTTTTACTTTTTGTTTTCTTTGCTTGGGTTTTTAATGGATCGATAATAAGTACACTATTTCTGGAGTGCACTGTGAAATTTTCATGTGTATACATTGTATAATAATCAAATCATGTGTTTAGCATGTCTATCATCTTATACATTTATTTCTTTGTGGGGAAGGGGAAGGAGAACATTCAAAATCTCATCTTCCAGTTATTTTGGAATATTCATTATAGCACTTTTAACCTTTTTAAATTCTTTTTTTTAAAATTTTATGTACATGAGTGTTTTGCCTACATGTCTGTAAGTGAACCACATGTATGCAATATCCACAGAAGCCAGAATAACTGGAGGTACAGAAAGTTGTTAGCTGTCATATGGGTGCTGGGAACCAAATCCCTGGGTCCTCTGCAAGAGCAGCCAGTGCCTTGAACCACTAAGACCCCCCCCTTTTTTGTTAATCCAAAAGTAAGACTGTAGAGTTTTGCCATACCTCAGGGGTATAATGTGTGCTTGCCACAGATGAGGGCCTAGGTTTAAATCCAAGCATCAATCAATCAGCACAAGACTTTTTTTATGCAGCACAGTGACTGAAAGAAGGCTTTGGCTAAGAGGCTTAACCTCTGTTATACCTCAAGAGACTCTGACCTAGGAAGTCCATGACCCTGGGCTCTTAGCAACAGCCAGGACCTGAGTAGAGGTGTGAGAATCAAGAGATAGAAAAAAATACAAGAGTGTTTTGTTAATTGTAAGAAACACACACAAATATACATATATTTACATATATACATATATATGTGTGTATATGGTCAGCTGTGGCCTTCCATTTGATGTCACACAATGCCAATTGATTTTAGTCTCCATGCGTTAAAAAGACAAAAAATGACTCTTGTGCCCACATAGAGCTTTTGCTAAAATATGGACTTCATTTATCTCACAAAAGACATGACTGAATCATGTCCCTTAAGGTTATTTCAATATGCATCAACTTTTACAACCCAACTAGACAACAACTGAGACTGCTTCACTCATTCTAACAGAGAAAAAGAAAAAGCCAGGAACTAGTTATTTGGTTGTTATTTAACATTGTCTCCAATCTATACCATGCATAGCTCTTGAGATCCCAGAATGATAGCTCTGGATTCAGACAAACCTTGCCTCTTCCTGCCGAAGGCTCACCCTTTCTGAATGCAAATGTTAATCCTGTGCTGCTCATCCAAATCATACCAGGGAGTGACCAACTGTCCCCCATCTATAGAAATGAAGCTCAGCTCTCCAGCACACACAGCGTACTCTCTCTCTCTCTCTCTCTCTCTCTCTCTCTCTCTCTCTCTCTCTCTCTCTCTCTCTCTCTCTCTCTCTCTCTCTCTCTCTCCTGTGAATTCCATTCAGGCATCCAATTGGATTTGCTTTTAATCAGATGCATTTTATCCACACCTGGCAGGGATCTAGAACTAAAATTACAAGATTTATTTCATTTTAATTCTATTATGAGGCATTTAATCACAAATACCCCCAAAATGAAAAGATAATTTATCATCTTGCCTTGACTGCGCACCTCTCCTCTGCTCACATTCATGAATCCATAATGCAGGGAGGAGACTGGATGATTAAGTGTCCGATTAGAGAAAACAGATTAACCTGACAAACATAATAAATTTAGCTCATAAGCAGGATGGCTTTATAAACGCTCATGATAACTCTCCTGTATCAAATCATGAACCACCTCCTTCCATGATGACTCCATTGAAACAGCTGAGTAACATGAAGAATATGCATGTTTATGACTTTCCTTGGAAAAGTCCTTGAAAGGTGTATCTGATTCAGTTCATAATTCTAAATATGTTTAAATGGGGGAACTTGTAAGAAAAATATTAACTCTTGAAAACACAGCTACAGAGGCTAGAGAGGCTCAGCGGCTAAGAACACTGGCTGTTCTTGCAGAGAACCTAGGTTGGAATTCCAGAATCCACATGGTGGCTAACAACTATCTGTAACTCCAGTTCCAGAGGATCCAATGCCCCCTTCTGTCCTCCGTGGGTACTGTGTGACAGGGGTACACTTACACACATGCAAGCATAACCCTCATATACATAAAAAAATAATCCACAGCTATAATATCTCAATATTCTTGTTTCCATATTGCTACTGGAAGATTCCAAATGCCTCAATGTTTCTGTGCACTCTGTTTCCAAAGGTGCCAAGCCTGAACTTAAGTTTCAGATCCAGGAAATTCATCCACAGCCTTCCCATCAGAACCCCAGTAAAATGCAGCTTTGTTTTTAAGTAGTTCTCATCTCCTTGTGAACAGTACATCGAATCTAGCAAGCTGTATTAGATTTTGATTCAGGAAAGGGAGAGGGCGTTGGTCCTTTTAGCTGAGATCCCGTGTCTACAAGATTTAAAAAAAAAAAAAAAAAATCTAGGTTATGCCTAGCTTAAGGAAAGTCCTGTACAGGTCTTCAAAAAGTTCACTGAGTAGTCTGCCAAGCCTTCCTTCTCAGCTGGCCTAGTACTCCTGGCGTTTTTTTTGTTGTTGTTGTTGTTTTTTTAAACAGGGAGAAATAGGATACTCGCCACAGCCAGCTTTATTTTTAGCCTCATGTCTGTTTTACTGAAGACCTAGGCTGCCCTACATGCCTAAAAAGGTAGTTAGGCCCTGCCCTGTCACATCAAGAATCAGACTGAGTAGGAAACCTGCCCTGTTTAGATTCAGTACAGTTTTGCAGGGCAAAACTGACTGACTGCGGGGAGGGGGGTGGGCTGGGGTGTGGGCTGGGGTGTCTTGTCCTAGGTGAAAGCAGCCCACCCTACCCCATCCTGAGCCAGGTAATTTCCCATTTGGCAAAGCAGCTCAGGAGCCTAGGGCTGGATGACCCCTCCTTTACCCTTTCTCCTCCTCCCTTCCCCACTCTGAAGTTGATCCTGGCCTGGGGTTGGTGGCAGGCAGTTGATCTGTGTGTCCTCACCAGGTCCTGGAAGCTGGATGAGGCCAGCTCCTAAGTAAGGGTAAGGGTGTGTGTGTGTGTGTGTGTGTGTGTGTGTGTGTGTGTGTGTAAAACCCATTAAGTTTTCTGAAGCAACTCCTTTCTCCCATCCTTTGGAGAGTCAAAGAAAAATGTTTCCTTGAGATGCAGGGCCGAGGAAACAAGACTTTAGCCCTTAAGGAATTTATTTCCAGCTAGGACAAGGTATGCTGTGTGTTCCTTATAAACATGCCCGAACGTTTCTGGTGTCCCCTAGGTAGGCCATCCTTGCAAGTGTAGCGCCTAGCTCAGCGCCTACAAAAGTTTGTCTCAGGAAGCTCCAACCGGCTGCACTGCACTGCCCTGAGCTGAGAGCAAGGGTCTGGGTCCGGAGCTTGACCCAGACGAGGGAGAATCCGGGGATCTCGGGTCCCCAGCCCGCGCGGAGGATCCGGGACCCGGGCGTGGGACGCGCGCTGGTGTGTAAGAGTGCGCACCGAGCGCGCCTGGAACCCGAGGACCAGGAACCCACGGCGGAGGCAGCGGTCCCACTGCACCCGCGCTGGCGTTGACGCGGCAGCAGGTGGCCCTGGACATCCTCCTCGGCCTCTGGCGGTGCTGATGGAATCGCCCCACGGCCGGCCGCTACTGAGGAGCTGGGCAGCTGCGAGCTCCAGGAGAGCCCTAGGTGCCCGCCGCTGCCCCCGGGACGGCGAAGACCACCCGGCTGAGAGTGAGGTGCAGGGCTCACGCGGGAGGGAGGGCTTCTAGACGACCGATATTCAATCAACTGTCAGAGAGAGAAAGAGAGAGAGAAAAATGAGAGAGAGAGAAATGAGAGAGAGAGAGAGAGAGAGAGAAGGAAGCGGGGCAGCGGCGCGCTCCAGAGTAGCCCTGGGTGCCCGCCGCTGCCCCCGGGACGGCGAAGACCACCCGGCTGAGAGTGAGGTGCAGGGCTCACGCGGGAGGGAGGGCTTCTAGACGACCGATATTCAATCAACTGTCAGAGAGAGAAAGAGAGAGAGAAAAATGAGAGAGAGAGAAATGAGAGAGA
>NW_008343079.1:638003-639071 GCF_000622305.1 Nannospalax galili
AAAAGGACAGGTGCAAACTGAGTCTTGTTTTGTCACTTGCCATCTGTGGGACTTTAGGTCTGGCGTTAATTCAATAGTCAGCTCACAAATATTCACAAGTCACCCTTAAAATCCCTCATGTTGCTGTTTTAAAGCCACCGCCAGCCTCCCTCCCACCACTTCCTCAGCCCCTGACAGGCACTCGCTGTTCCCTGTAACTTTATTATTTCAAGAACTTTGAGCAGTGGAATCATAAAGAATGCAATCATTTGTCATTTTTTTCACTCAGCCTAATTTTCTGGAGATCAATTCAGGATTTATTAACAAGTGTTAGTTGTCCATATTAATGAGGTTTAATACATTTATATATATATGTACAGTGTACATCAATTAAATACAGGCCCCAGTACCATTCCCAGCCTGAACAAACTGTTATTCTATTTTCAAATTGACATTTTTAGCCCTCACATATGAGGAAGAATATACAGTACTTACCATTCTGTGTCTGGTTTATTTAATTTATTTGTTTTGCTGCTATTGCATTTTGAGGTTCCTTACAGCTCCTGGATGACAGCCCCTACCCAAATGCAGCCTTTGCAAGTATTTTCTCTTTTCCTGGAGGCTGTCCTTTCACTCTGCTGGGTATTTCCTTGCTGTCAGCTTTTCAGGTCTGTGTAATGCTATTTGATTATTTTTGCTTTTGTTTCCTGTGCTTTCTGAGGGGTGCCCTATCAGGAAAATTCACTGCCTATATCAATGTCTTTAAATGCCTCCCATCATATTTTCCTCTAGCAGTTCCAGAATTTCTGTTCTTATAGTTCACAAAGTCTTTGGCATTTTGAGCTGATTTTTGAATAGGCCTCCTGTACATGGATGTCCATATATTTCCCAAGATTAAAGGAAGTTCTTGGCAGTTATTTCATTGAACAGATTTTTTGGCCTTTAATTTTCATCTCTTTGGGTATTATAAAACTGTAAGTATTTGTTTCTTTAATGGTGTCTCATTGGTCTTAAATATTCTGTCCATTCATTCATTCTTTTTTTTTTAACTTTTCTGCCTAGTATATTTCCAAAAGCCTGTCTTTAAAT
>NW_008343079.1:639103-643448 GCF_000622305.1 Nannospalax galili
CTGTCCATTCATTCTTTTTTTTTAACTTTTCTGCCTAGTATATTTCCAAAAGCCTGTCTTTAAATTCATGTACTATATCTTCCACTAAATCTACTCAGTTGGTGAGACTTCTGTAAGTCTATGTCCTTTGATTCATTGATGTCTCCATTTCCACGACTTCTGCTCAATTCTCTCTACTGAGCTTCTCATTCGTATCCTGCATGGCCTTCCTAATTTCATTTAGCTGTTGTTCTGTGTTCTCTGACAGTCATCCTTTTAAATTCTTTACCAGGCATTTCATCCATTTACACTTCTTTGGAATTTGATGCTGGGGAATTATTAGGTTCTTTTGGAGACACCATGTTGCCTTTTTTTCCTTTGTATTTCTTATGCTACATTTGGGATTTGTGCACTTGGTGAGTCAGAGAGCTCCACCACTTTTATGGGGTGGCTTTAATAAGTGCTTTTTCCTGAAAATGTGTCTTAGGGTGTCAGTTTGTTGTGCAGCGTTGACTGATTCTAGCTGGGCATTGTAGCGTCGTTTCCCAATAACTTCCATGGCTCTTCTTGGTTAGTGTGGGCACGATGCATCATGTGACAGAGTCAGAGACGCATTCGCTCTGTGTGCCATGAAAGAGTGGAGCCACTGTAGCAGCTCAGATGGGTGTGCTGCATATGACAGATGGAATGTGGTATTCAGTGTGACTGCTCCTATTTTTGTGGTTGTTCCATCAGATATTGATGTTTCCTTCTAACTGCTGATACTCTGCTACTAGCAAGGGCCTCCAGTAGTGGTGGCCAAGAATCTTGTAGTGGGATCCACAGCACCTGCTCAGTCCTGACAGCACTGAGGTCAGTCTAGACTGGATGGCAGCCACATAGCCATGGACTGCATAGGTAGGGTGGCCGTAGGAACTCTCCTGTTTCTCTTAGCTGTTTCAGTCCGGTGCCAGCCAATGAGTGTGACACAGGCAGAGTTGGGCAACATTCATCTCAGAGGGCCAACTTTGGTAGTGGATGCCTGGGGATAGGACCATACCTAGAATCATGGCATTGCTCAATGCTCTCAGTAAGCTCCTGTATACATGAGAATCCATGGGGTTTCACTCCCCACTCTATTCATGACAGGTACCTGAATGTAGAGCTTGGGGATCTTGAGGAAAGGGTCGTAGAAACCAGGTGAGCACCACCCATCAGCCCTGAAACTGGCCCTAATCCACTCATGGCTGACTACAGCCTGGGTCTCAAAGGGGAGATGTCCTGCTCTCTGGGTACTCAGAAGCAGCATCCTTCACCTTCCTCTGGTCATACCACTCAACCCCTACAGAGCAGGGCACACCAGTGAACCATGTTGGGTTCAAGAGGCAGCTACCTGCCAAGCAGGTACAGGGAATGTCTGTGGAGTCCCAGAAAAGGGAATATGCAGGGCTTTCTGAGTCTTGGAGACAATAGCTCACTTCTCAAGATGAGTGCTGGCTATAGTACCCAAGACTTCCCTAGGGATATGTGAAACCATCTTCCAAAGCCAGGCTACTGTGCAGAGTTCAGGTTACTTATCTAAATAGGCTATAAGCTGTGACCATCTGGTAGCTAGCAATGTAAACATCCACACTGATGGAGTTTGCTGGGATTCTCCCTTTTACCTCACTCCTCCAAAAGAAAGACTTCCTTTACCTCCATGTGGAACTGGGGTAGCCCATGCCAGGGTAGCTTTGCTTTACATGCTGGGGTATCTTTGCCTTTTACTAGGCTCCGTTTTCTCTCATGCTGGCTTCCAGTGCTGATATCTCCACCATCATTCCCCTCTCAATGCAGCTACATGCTTATTGTTTTGGTGGTTCTTTGTGGAAGAGGCACAGTACTGGGCAGTCTGTTCAGTCGTCTTGAATCTTGACAGACTACAGGTGTTTTTTGTAATCTTTCACCCATTGAAGGTCAGTTGAGTTTTTTTCTAGTTTCACACTATTATGAATAAAATCCCACCATAAACATTTGTGTACTGATTTTGGGGTCGGCATGTCTTCATTGACTTCATTCCTTGAGGTAAATACCTAAAGATATAACTGATGAAGCATATATTACTTACAAGGTAAAAATTTAAAGACATTGCCAAATTGTTTCCAGCATGGATGTAGCATTTTGCATTCTCACTAGCAATGGGTGAGTTATCCATCTATTCCACATCTTTGCCAGATTTGACATTACCACTGTTTTCCATTTGAGCCAATCTGGGTGGCATCCAGTGATGTCTCATTGTGGCTTTAACTTACTTTTCTGTAATAGCTAGTGATGAAATGAACATAGCTTGCTCTACATCTGTGTAGCTGCTAAAATATGAAGTGTGTCTCCTGCCTACATTCTAATTGAATTTTTTTTCACTTTTGGGAATTTTATTTATTTATTATTTTTAAGTGTGTGTGTGTGTGTGTGTGTGTCCGTGTGCGAGCGTGTGGGTGTCTATGTATGTATCTGTATGGGTTTGTGAACATGAGTGCACTGCCCTGAGTGGCTGAAGAAGGCATCCGATCTCTTGTAGCTGGAGTTATAGGCAGTTGTGAGCCACCTGACATTGATGCTGGGAACCAAACTTGGGCTCTCTGTAAGAGCAGTATGGATGCTTAACCCCTAGCTATCCATCTCTACAGCCCTCATTTTGAGAGTTCTTTAAATATTTTAGATGCTGGCCTTAGCTTTTGCACTGCAAATAATTTTAATTTTGAGGCTATCCAGCCTATTGGGATTTCCTTCTATGGATCATACTTTTGATATTAAATCTAGGAAGTCTGTCTACCTAATGCTGAGAAGTTTTTCCTACCCCTCCCCCTTTATAGCTTTTTTTTTTTTTAAGGTACAAGATTTAGGTTGAAGCCTGTTGGAGGTAGAATATTTTCCCACTGGAAATATTCAATTATTCCAACAGCAATTGTTGAAAATCTTTGTGTAATACCATATGACCACCACTAGTTAAAATTACTTGCCTAGGAGCTAGAGAGGTGGCTCATTGGTTAAGTGTCCTGGCTGCTGTTATAGAATACCTGGGTTCAAATCCCAGCACCCACATGGCAGCTGATAACTGTCTGTAACTCTAGTTCCAGGGAATCCAACACCATCTTCTGTTCTCCACAGGCACTGTACAATGTGGGTGCACTTACATATATGCAGACATAACACTCATATACATAAAATAAAAGTAAATTTAAAAAAATTTTAAGTACTTAACTGATTCAGTTTCCTTTGTCTTAAAAATAAAGGAGTTGGGGCCCTCACCTCCCTGCTCCCCCAACCTGCACCACTGGCTAATTCTCCTGGCCCGCTCTCCTGCCCTCAGGCCTCTCTTGGGGTAAGTCTACCGCACAGCCCCCCACGCCTTGACTCCCCCAGCCGCGTTCACCCTTCCATCTCCCCCGCTGTTCTCTACTCCTAGCTTGGGCCCTGTGCCATTCCTGGTCTTGGGGCCCCAGACACCTGGGGAGCCAGTGCTGCTTCCTGACCCTGTTCACCCGGAACAGCTTGGTGCCTTCCTTGGGCCCCAGGAGCACTGCCTCTGGACCCGGACCCGCCCTCATCTCTCTGCCTGCCCTCTCTCTCCTGGTCCTGCAACACCGGCCAGCCTCTTTCTGGGGCTGAAGGGGCCTCTTTCTGGGGCTCTGAGGCTTACCTTGCCTCTCCCTGATCCTTTGCATCCAGTAAAACCCAGCTACTCAATCCACTCCCTGGGAAATCTTGGGGCTTATTCCCACCCCATCTGCCTTTGCATCCTTGCGAGGCACGGCCATGGCCAGGATCTCAGGTCAGTCCAACACCCAAGTTCCTGAGGCCAAAATCATTCTTAGAAGATTCCAGACCTAAGGAGAAAGTCTGAAAACTTCTGACCCACATTGGAATTGGGCCACTGCAGAACTCCTGAAGACCAAATCAATCCGGCCATGACAATATATAATCAAAAGAGAGAACCAGAAGCTTAGACGAACCAGCTCTTCATACCCAAAAAGTAAACCACAAAGACACATAAAGTTCAAAAAAAGAAGCAGAACTATGCCCCCACCTGCGAGGACCCTGTACAGGTAAAGCTTGAGGGGGACCACTCCCTGAAAAGAAAAACGGGCAAGAAAGAGGAGACGGAGCCCAAGCAAGTCCACTTGTCAAGGGTCCCCTTTATTGAACTGCAAGCTTTCCTTATATACAGTTTGTATTTAGAAGGGGTTGAAGAAGTTGGTCAAATGTTACAGCATTCTTATGGGTATGGGAGGGGGACTGAGCAATTCAGCAACGTGACTGACCACCAGGTGTTCCAAGAGATTACTGCATGACTTATCTTTCCGAGAACTGTTTGCAAGGGGAAGAGAAAGATAACCTTGCCATAAAT
>NW_008343079.1:644135-644524 GCF_000622305.1 Nannospalax galili
CTGCTGTTAGTAAATCAAGTCCCCGTCTACTTTGTAAGACAACCTCAGCAAGTGAGTCTACCTGGTCCTGAAGATCTTGTACAGACCGATAGACCATATTAACATCATCAATTAACTGCTGAGATAATTTGTTGTAAGTGTCTATTGCCACTCCTACACCAGCTGAGCCAGTAGCAAGTGCTCCTGAAATACCCAGTCCAATAAGTAGTGGAATAAATTGGACCGTTCGTTTGTGCCTAGGAACAAACGTGTCAAAGCTAGGCAAAGGCACAGGCTCATCTCCTGGAATTATGTCTATGTCTGGCAAAAGCAATGCGGGGGCACATGAACCAGTCCAATTAGTGGGTAAATAAGGATAGGCCATGTTATTTCCACATACATAAATTCTT
>NW_008343079.1:644569-645896 GCF_000622305.1 Nannospalax galili
GAGCGTTTATGAATAAGTTTCTGGAGAGCTGAGAACATAGGTGCGGCATTGGAGGTGGGTCTGATGTAAGGCACCGTCTCCAATAAAGGAACCTAGAAGGCCAAATAAGCACTATCGGTATACAGATTAAAAGGGGACTGTGTTATTTTTTGGAACACAGCAAGAATAGCTTGGATCTCAACTAATTGTGCAGAGCTAAAGGGTGTAGATATTTGACTTATTTGTGCATCGATCATGAAGGCTGCTCAGCCATTGGAGGAGCCATCAGTGAATACCAAATGTGCTTTAGGTATGGGGTCTCTTTTAGTTACTTTAGGAAATATAACAGGGACTGGGCTTTTGTTAAAGAATTGGACCAATTTATTTTGGGGATAATGATTATCTAATTTTCCCTGAAATGTAACACTATTAATAGCCCACTCATCGAGGTGTCTGTTAAGCCAGGAAACCTGGGAAGGACTGTAGGGGAGTATTATAACATCTGGTTCCTTCCCAAACAGTTTGCAGGATTGTTCCCTGCCGAGCTGAAGAATTTTCACTACCAATGAAGGATAAGTGGGAAGGACCTTGTTGGTTGTAGAAGGTAAATGTACCCAATAAAGAGGATTGTCTCCTTACCAGAAGACATCAGTGGGAAAAAGGGGGGTGGCAAAAACTATGAGAAGCAATTGCTTAGTGGGAGAAAAATAGTCAATAGTTTGTTGAGAAACGGCCTCCTCCACTAGGGCAAGAGCCTTAGAAGCCTCTGGTGTAAATTGACAGGGAGAGGTGGGGTCAGCACTTCCCTTGAGTATATCAAAGAGTGGTTTTAATTCTCCTGTGGTTAATTTTAAATAAGGCCGGAGCCAATTAATATCTCCTAAAAGGCGTTGGAAATCATTAAGTGTTTGGAGGGAATTTTTCTGAAGTTGTATCTTTTGAGAAACTATTTTATGAGGGAAAAGCTCGAAACCCAATAGGAGCTGGGGGGAATTAGTTGAATTTTATCTGGGGTGACTTGGAGACCCTGTTGGTGAAAGGCATGAATTAACTGCTGAGCAGCTGAGTATACTAGTTTAAGCTCGGGTCCTGCTAAGAGAACATCATCCATGTAATGGATAATATAAAGGGATGGGTATTGGAGCCGGAAAGGATCAACAATTTGAGCAACAAATTTTTGGCAAAGAGTGGGGCTATTAGCCATGCCTTGAGGTAGTACCCTCCATTGAAAACGAGGCATAAGTCCAATGAAATTAACAATGGGTAAACTGAAAGCAAAACGTTTACAATCCTCTGGATGGAGTGGAATAGAAAAAAAGCAATCCTTAATATCTATTATTACTTTATA
>NW_008343079.1:646314-647972 GCF_000622305.1 Nannospalax galili
ATTCAAGGACTTATTTTTGGCTTGTCCCTTAAGGAAAGATATGCAAGCAGAATTAGCATTTTCAAAAGCAAGTTGTTTAATGAACTTGTCATTGTCATCTTCAGGACCCAAAACTCTTTCAGCTACCTCTTGTAACCTGCCCACAAACTCACTAAAGGGTTCTTGAGAGCCTTGAACTATTTTAGTTAGGGGTGTCATGAGGCTGCCTTTTGCTGGGATGTTTCTCCACGCCCCCAGTGCAGCCTCCTTGGTCTGAGCTAAAACCCCTGTGGGTAAATTAAGCTGTCGGTCCTCAGTGATATATTTTCCTTGTCCAGCAAGCTTATCAAAAGTCCAGGTGGCTTCAGGGTCCCGAGGGTCCCGCTTGTTTCTGCTGGCTATAGTCTGGCAGCGATCAACATAGCCAGCCTTCCAGGATAAGAATTGTCCATGAGAGAAAACCGTTTGAGCCACCCGAAGCCATTCTCCTGGTGTAAAGTACCCGCCACCGGACAGGGTCTCAAGCATGGATACAGTAAATGGGGCATTGGGGCCATAGTTCTTAACTGCATTATTTAATTCTTTAAGAGGTTTAAACTTGAGGTGCTTATACTCAACATCTGAGGATATAGTAGAGTGCCTACTACGCCCTGAAGGGGTGGGAGCAGGGACCTGCTCCGGAGCAGCCTCACCCTCTTCTTGTGCCTCTCCCCCTTCCTCATTATTAGAGTCTCTAGGCTCTTCTCTGTCACTACCTGACTCTTCTACAGAGGAGAGGCCTTCTCTGGCCACCTGCCTAGTGATTACAGGGAAGGCAAGGGCCCTAGTTTTGGCAGACTTGAACTTAGTCTTTCCTGCAGCTCATGGCAAAGGAGCCGCAAAAACAGTTTTAGTAACAGCCTTTTGTAGGGAAGAGAGCTCTGAGTTGAGCTCTGCAAACTCTTTTTGCAAAGAAAGAACATCTCTTAAAGCTATAACTTGTTTACTTAGGTCATTTTTAGCTTTTAGAAGGATATCTGTATGGGCGGTAGTTATGGGAAGAATGGGTGCACAGAGGGTCGGTGGGTATGGAGGTAGGGGAGGTACAGAAGCAACAAGAGGGGGCCAATCAGGATTATGATAGTGGGCAGCCTCTTCTTCTAAGTTGCTCTCCTCAGAGGGGGTTCATCTATCAGGAGGGGAACTTTGTTTCTGAAAGACTAGGAAGGTTAAGTTGGAAAAAGGTTTTTTTTTTTTTCTCTCTACCTTGGGCAATGTTGGATAAAGTTGGGTTGGCCCGCATGTAGCAGTTGGCTTCGAGGGAGGCATATTGATCACGACTGATGGGCAAGGCGAGGTCTGCTCCTGATGAGCAACACCCTGAGTTACTTTTTGAAGGTTTGTCTTATTAATGGATGACACAGAGGCGGACCAAGAAAGGGGCTTAATGAAATCCTCAGCTAGGGAAATAATTTTACTTTTGTTTTCAGGAGAGTTTTTGAGAAGATCTCGGACTAATGTCCAATAGCTGAAAGTCTGAATGGGAACTGCCTCAGAGCCTTTATCCTTTAATAGTTCATTTAAACACTGTCCCACTCGGTCCCATTTTTTAGGGTTGATTTCAGGACCATCTATAACAAACCAAGGACACTGGTCACTCACAAACACGAAAAAATTTACAAGATCTTTTTTCTTAACTC
>NW_008343079.1:652957-654257 GCF_000622305.1 Nannospalax galili
AAAAAAAATTGACATATGTTCTCCCTCATATGTGGATCCTAGGATCAGACTCTGATAAATATGTATGCAAACAGACATAACTGCAGGAACCAGGACAAGGGTAAGGAAACAGTGAGGTAAAGGAAAAGAAATAACCTGAAGGAGAAGAACAGTAGGTAACAGGCCTTTATAAGGGAGATATCTATAAAAAATGGGTTAGTCTAAGGGAGGGGGGTGGGAAGAGTATATGAGGAACCTAGGGGATAAGGAGAAAGAAGAAGCTTAACAGAGGTAGGATCATAGGAGCAAGAGTATTAGTAAGGAAGAAAGGGGGGGAAGTGGGGGCACCTTAAGTGGGAAAACCATGATAGAGGGGTGAGACGATACAAGAGAGAAACAATGCCTAGCTAGTCACGAAAACCAGAGGGAACCATATTATTCCTACAATCTATGTACTAATTATACATAGCAGACCAAGAAAAATATCTCTAGATATGGTTTATTCGAGACCAACTTGTCATTACCCAAGACTTATCTGCATGACACACAGTAATTAAAAATGCCAGGATGGTAGAACTAACCTTCTTGGATGTTTAACAGATATACCTTGAGATCTATACTAATTGGGTCAGAGGGACACAAAGGACACTTTTTGTTCCTTGCCCTCCTAGGTCGATTAGTTCCCAGGGACTATGAGCATCTCGCAAAATGTCCTGTAAAGGTGGTGGGTCATCTGACCTCTTGATCAAGGGAGCTAAGGAGACCCCACCAGATGGACTTGAACCAGTGTCCAGTCTGTAAAGAGGAGGGTCAACACGGAGGAATCATTTCCTCCTTGCTTCCAAGAGAAGCCAACAATGGTCGAGCAGGACCTTTGACTTATCTTCACAGAGATGGAACTGGTAAAAGAAAGGAGCCAGGGGCTCCTCCCAAGCCCATGGGACCCCTGAGGAACAGATCCTCAAATGACCTCAAGAGTAAAAACAAATCAGTTTATCTGGTCCAATTGTATGTCCTTAAACACCCAAAAGGGAAGTATAACCAAAGATTAAAGGGGCCAATATAATTTCATAAGAGCATACATATATATAGGTAAAGTTACTTGACAAACAGCACAGCCAGACAGGTGATACCTTCAGCCGAGCTGTTGGTCAGGATGGATAAAAGCTCTTCCAGATAGTAACCCAACACACTACTGGAAAAATGAACAGCAGACCCCAATTCTATCCAAAGGAATACTGACAATGGATTGCCGTAGATGAGGAACAGCTGATCCTCCTGGATCACGGACCTCTGGCTGACTAGATTTACCAGAAGGGCA
>NW_008343079.1:654527-656220 GCF_000622305.1 Nannospalax galili
AATGAAGTGGAGATCTTTTTTAAATGTTAAAACCTCATTTAATTTTATGTCTTATAGAGTTTATAATGAGTAAAAGATTGTACAAGCGTAATAATTCATCTGTAAACCTAAAAATATACAGCCAGTTTTGAAAGAGATGTACCCTAGCTCAGAAAAATGTTATTGAATAGGTTAATGGTGTTGTAATGAAATGCTTCTTCCAATAAACAAAAAAAATAAATAAATAAAGGGGTTGGATTATGTCCTGGTAGCTGTTATTCAAGCTACATTCCTGGAAGTTCTGTCTCCCAGAAGCCTCTGTAGCAGCACAACTGAGATGGGGCATATGCGTGTTCTGCCTTTATGACTTCCTCCAGGGCAGGGTACTTTTACACTTTACATTTTTGTGATCTGAAATGTGCAATAAACAAAAAAAATAAATAAATAAAGGGGTTGGATTATGTCCTGGTAGCTGTTATTCAAGCTACATTCCTGGAAGTTCTGTCTCCCAGAAGCCTCTGTAGCAGCACAACTGAGATGGGGCATATGCGTGTTCTGCCTTTATGACTTCCTCCAGGGCAGGGTACTTTTACACTTTACATTTTTGTGATCTGAAATGTGGGTAAATGTGAGGTTCCAAAACAAGTCTGGAGGCCAGTGGACTCAGCTAATATCTGAAGTCCCTTTCTGTACTAACTTACTAGAATTTAAGTGGTTAGTGTGGAAACTCACATTTCCCCTTCATGGTAGCCTTCAGGGTCCTGTCTTGATTTCAGGAGGTGTTATTTGTATGAAATGTTTTCCTTGTTCTATCATCTGTTTTAAATAAATTGTAATAGGCTTTATATAGTTAATGCACTTATATTTCATAAATCAGATTTTGAACAATATATCAGAGACTAACACGTGTTGGATATTAAAATTTTACAACAGAATCACCCAGTTAATAAAATTATTTGTTATATCTGGAAGACACAACAGGGAGGCAAAATCTTGTATAAAGTATGGTACAATCTAACACTTTACAGATAACAATTGCTGTCCTACCTGTTTAACTATTGCCGGTTTTCTCAAAGCATTCATAACAACTTTTAGCCCAACTTTTAGCAACAAAATTTGCATTCAACAGCTTTTTGAGATAAACAAGTCAGCCCTGTATTCGTATGTCTGTCTTCAAAATGCGGAAACTGAGGCTCTGCCTATGTTATCTGCCCAGTTACAGAACTATCAAGTAGCTTTATCAAAAAGTTGGCATTAAATATGATAACTTTTATCTGTAAAGTGGGATAATATAATAAACTCAAATAGAACTGAAGTTTTTTCAGTTAAATAGGACTGAGAGTGCATTTGCAAAAACATTACATTTCAAAGCATTCCCTGTTCAAATGATAGTTTTTATTAAAAGCTTGTGTATAACAGGTCTTGAATTCTGGTAAGCAGCTGTGTAAAGAAAATACTTTTCTTTGTATCATGGTATATTATCTATTTTTCCCATTAGAAGCCAAATTGTGAAATGCCATATTAAGACCCAAACGTATTTGAGAGGGTGGTTAGACTTAATGCTTCCATTAAGTTGCTTTAATATTTAACTTCAGCAGATGGACAGCTTACATTTGGCCATATTTCTGTGACAGTATGATGACTGAAGTTTTAACAGATGGCATGCCAGTACTCAGGAAAACACCCTTCCAATAGTAATTGTTGTAAAAAAAAA
>NW_008343079.1:656317-670581 GCF_000622305.1 Nannospalax galili
AAAAAGATTTGAGAGCCCAAAAATTGAAAGCCTGTATTCTAGAGTCCTTAGCCTGTGCTATGATAATGATAATTTAGGTGATTTGGAAGTTTTCAATTCTGGAACTTGTATTTCTTTGGGGGTGAGCCTACACAGTTGACGATGGAGAACACCCTGTTGTCAATTAGAGATTCAAAATGCATACAGCATCAAGTCTTTGACTACGGGTAGATGCATATGACTCCCTGAAGCCTGTATTCTAGAGTCCTTAGCCTGTGCTATGATAATGATAATTTAGGTGATTTGGAAGTTTTCAATTCTGGAACTTGTATTTCTTTGGGGGTGAGCCTACACAGTTGACGATGGAGAACACCCTGTTGTCAATTAGAGATTCAAAATGCATACAGCATCAAGTCTTTGACTACGGGTAGATGCATATGACTCCCTGATGCTTTTATTCTATTTCTGTGAATATATATAAAGCATAACCTCTATAAAAACTAGCTGTCAGAAACATATGTGCTTTCTGGAAAGTATTGATTTAAAAAGAAAAACTGTTGCCACCTAAGGCATTTCAGACATTAGCATTTCGTTGGTGCATGAATAAACCTCCCCATCTTGCAAGTTGTCCTGCTTTTGCTGTTGGCCACATGGCACTGTTTCTGGAATCAGTAGCTAAGGAATCAGAATGAAATAGCAAGGGGGATGGGGGTGCTTGTCATGGTTATAGTGACAAAGGACATCAAATATTTAATGGATGGAAGCCAGAGTCTTAAACAAGCTACATTATACCTGAATGACATTATACCAGTTCTACATTATACCTGATTGGCTGGGTATCCACCTGGCTTGAAATTTATCTCTGCTTAAAATTAAATGGCAGAGTACGTTTTGTTATATAAAATATTGCTTATAAATTTTAATATTCACAGTGTTTAGCATACCTCCTCTTCACAGTTTCACTGTGCTACATATAAAAGGCTAAAAGAATTCTGATCTTAGACTCCTGACTTCTGATGTCTTTATGTTATGTAAGTATGATTATACAAATACTTTATAATATTTTTAGAATACTTACATAGTAATACAGAAATGCATTATACTTTCGCTTTCCTTTACTTCTCCTTTCCTTTCAATACAAGGCATATTTTAATATTTAATGCTGCGAAAATCTTGTATAGAAGGAAGTTATATTAACCATGCATTTACCTGAACCACTGAAATTGATATTGATAAGGAAAGCATTATTGTAGAGAATTGAAGCAAGGAAAAATTTGATCTCCACTTACTAGTACATACATAGTCATCCAAAGAAAACAGCATTGTGAGTGTATGTTGTTAATAAAGAATGTAATCTCAGTAAGGTCCATGTCCCTCTGCTTCTATGGAAGTCTTACGTGGGCTCTCTTTTGGAGAGTTGTATCAGTAAGACCACCTTTGTGCCTGTTGTTGCAGATGGTGTTTAATGATTTCTTCAGTCTGAACTACCTTCACAGCCCCCATCCAGGAGACTTGATTGAAGTGTTCCATCCTGGCTATCAACACTGGGCGCTGTACTTGGGTGATGGCTATGTTATCAACATAGCACCTATAGGTCGGATTTGTTTCCAGCAGCTCCTGGGACCTTTTTAGGTTTTTTTGCAGTTAGAAGGAATCATGAACAGAAATCATAAAAACAGATTAAGATGTAGGCAAAAATCTAACTAATCCAGGTTTCAGAAAGGACATTTTGAGACCAAAGTGTCATTAAAAAGATTTCACAATAGTTTAGAAAACTGACTTTCCTTCCCTCAGCAGCTCTTCAACCAGAGAGAGGACCTATGAGCCCTTACCCCATCTGTGCTGGAATGTTGACTTGGTGTAATCTTTTGCAGGTCTTGTGCAGGCAACCACACAGCTGCGAGGTCATAAATGCAATATTTTTGTCATGTCCATACGTCACTACACATTCTTAACAAATGAAAAATGTATTATTTGCTTTTACAGTCCTTAAAATTTTATGTTATGGAAACAAAGATTTATTTTGACTCACATTTCTAGGGGATTTCAGTCTATTGTAGTGGGGAAGAAAGCATCTCCAACTGTACCAGCAGGAAGCATGAGACAGCAGTTGTCTGCACTGTGCCAGACCAGGAGGCACAGACTAGCCAAAACTAGAGTCCAGATAATCTCCTTCAAAGGCATGCCCCAGTGACCTACTTAAACGGGCCAGACCCACTTCCTAAATTTTCCATAAACTTGGAAGATGTAGCCACCTTCTGGAAAACATGCACTCACAACATGGGAGGAGATTGGCATTTCAGATTCAAACCATAATGAAAAATATCTCGGGTTGGTAAATAAGCACTCCCTGTTTGAGGGGGTAAAACCAAAGTCCAAATCAAACCATATTTTCTGATTAAACAAAATGAATTCTAATGTCTGCTAAACATGGTAGAGCACACCTTCAGTCACAGCACTCGGTGGGCAGAGGCAGGGGGATCTCTGTGAGTTCAAGGCCAGCTAGAGCCATGTACTGAGACCTTGCCTCAAAAAAAAATTTTTAATGAATTCCAAAACCTAAATGCAAACATAGGTCTTTAAGAAATTGGATATTTCATCAGGCATAATGGTGCACACCTATAATCCTGACACTCTGGAGGCTGAGACAGAAAGACTGCAAGTTCTTGGTCAGTCTGGCCTATATCATGAGACCCTGTCTTTTTTTATAATTTTTATTTATCATTTTTTATGTGTATGTGTGTATTGCCTCCATGTAGGTTAGTGCACCCATGTCATGCAATGCCCTCAGAGGTCAGAAGAGGCTGTCGGATCCCCTGGGACTGGAGTTTCGTACAGTTGTTAGCTGCCATGTGGGTGCTGGGATTCTAACCTGGGTCTTCTGAAAGAACAACCAGTGTTCTTAACCACTGAGCCATCTCTCCAGCCCAAGACCCTGTCTTAAAAACAAAGAAAAATAGCTGTTTCTTGGGAGAAAGACATTTTTTTCCAAGTACCTGTAAAATTTTCAGCATATCTTTGTTTCCATTGATTGTAAGACAACTAACATCTTGTGATTTGGATCCAGAGTGGAGCTGATTGAAGCAAGCACTGTCGGTGTACTGCAGTAAAGCCTCCCTTCTGGTGGTGTCTCAGCTTTCCCAGAGGAAGCCAAGGAAAAAGGACTGCTCAGCTTGGCACATACAGACAAGTGTAGCTCTCAACACTCATCAAAGAAGCATCTTTTTAGCAACAACCAGAGACTATTACAAAGTCCACAACCAGTCAAAGTGCAGAGAATAAGTGACTGTGGGCTTCATAGTCCTAACTGATGTATCTACAATGCAACCTCTATACCTAAGCTCATCATGGAAGTGAGAGAAGAAAGATTGTATGAGCCAGAGAGACAAGATGCTTGCTGCCTGTTAATGCATCCTAGACATGATAGGGGAAGCCTCACCCATGTAATCTCCAGCAGTTGACATGCTAATGTGGATGGGGGAAATTTCATGGGGTCCCACTTCAAGATGAAGAGTTATAGGCAATAAATGGATGCTGAGGGAGGGAGAGTCCGTTTTCTTCAGGGACTAGCTCCCTGAAAGGTTATCTAATCCCAAGTGGGTAACCCTAAACACAAGTACACATAAGCACCACTAAATGGATTCAGTAAGTTATAAATATATATGTGTGTATGCAAAAAAAAAGATTTCACAGACAAAATAATATTAATATTAAAAACCTTTCAATTAAAAAATCCTAATTATGTATTAATGGCCACCTAAGGAAGACATCGCCACAAACGTGACTAGATTTGACGTCCTTATACATCACACAAACATGATTTTAATTCATTCAGCACCTATTGTAGGCTATATAGTGTGTGCTGAATGCTATTCTAAGCATTGGGAATACATGGAAATCTTCTAGAACAATAGAACTTATGTCTTCATAGTGAGGGGAGTAGAAAAAGAACTATGAAGCAAATGTTATGACAGAGGAGATGGGAAAATAAATTAAGGAGGTGGTTTATGAAGTGCTGAACACAGGGAGGTGGGGAGTGGGAGCACTGAAATCGTAAAAGAAGTGCTCATGAAAGCTCAGCAAAGAAGTAGCTTTTGAAGAAAACCTTGAGATGAGAAAACCAGGTACATGGTGTATTAGTTACTTTTCTGTTGCTGTGAGAAGATAGCATGACTAAGGCAACTTAGAGAAAGAGGAGTTCATTTGAGTTTGGGGTTCCAGGGGTAAGGGCCCATAATGGTGAGGGAGGCATGGCAGAAGGAGGCGTCTGCAGCAGAAAGCAGAGAGGTCACAACTTCAAGCAGGCACAGGGAACAGAGTGCCACTGGAAATCCAGCAAGGCTTAGGAACTCTCAAAGCCCAATCCCAGTGACATGCTTTCTCCAGCATGACCACACTTCCCAGTGCCTCCCAAAACAGTGCCACCAACTAGGGACAAAATCGCCAAATACTTGTAGCCTATGGGGGACATCCTCATTCAAACCACCACACACAGTATCTGAGAAAATGGTATGTCAGTCTGAGGGGACAGCAGACACTAAAATTACAACCTACAGTTTATAAAAGAAAAAGAGAAGAAGATAGCACACTTCACAAGTTTTGACTTTGGGTCATTTACAAGCTGTAGAATAAAACAAGGACAGATTTCACGCCTGTCTCATCAGCAAAGGATAAAATGATAACGGTCAGTGATGGATATGGTGAGATGAACACAATATCAGTGATGGAAATAGAAATTGATCATGCCATTCAAAAAACAGTGTTACAGCATGTGTTAAGAGTCTTCAAAGATTTCCTATACTCTGACTCTAATTTTGCTGCTAGGAGTCTAGGGAAACATTTAGAGAGATGTGGATAAATTTCATTTCTAGGGATTTAAAAAGGAGGCAGTGGCTTCATTCTCCACAGAAGGATGGTTAAACAAGTTATGGTTTAGCCATGGGATATTAAGTAAATCCATCAGAATTCTTTCATTGTATATAACTGAAATAAAGCTAGAATTAGCTTAAGCAAGCAAGCAAAAGGACAAATTCATTGTGTCCTGGGGGCAGGGTGGGGGACTTCAGAAAGGGTAGAGCTGGTTCTGGCTTCAGGAATCTTTCGTCTGGGAATGTTAGCACTTCAGGGCTTTCAGACTCAAAAGCCCCTTCTCTTTTCTACCTGCTGGTCTTCATCCCCCACCTTTGTCTTTGTAAGGAGCTGAGGACAGTCAGCAACCCGAGTCTCTTGATCTTGGAGCCTTATGACTCAAGAAGAAAGAGTTAATCTGTTTCCTGTCTATTGTAGTTCAGAAATCGTGGAGAAGGATCATTGTGAACCACACACCATTTCTGGAGAAGAGATGTAATACAGTGATTGGCTCACACAGGCATTTGAGGGAAGAGACAGGCAATGATGGAATAGGGTGTTAAATAGGTAAAAACAATAGTCACTACAACAGCTATTAAAAGACATGGTTTTGGACATGTTTTAGACTATATGGGAGATGGTCTTCATATAATATTTATTTTAAATTTTCTGATTAAGGTACAATGTGTAATATGATGCCCCAATTACAAACATAATATGTATAAATACACACAATACCTGTACTTATACACATGTGTTAATGAAAGTCATAATGAACATATATTAGAGTAATAGTGGTGGTTATTTCTGGATGATAAAATAATGACTGATGTCTATTAACATAAGATTAAGCTTTACTTTTTGTTTTTTCTAATATTTAAAAATAAGCATACATTAATTTATTAAGAAAATATGTAGATAACAAATAACCTGGAATATATCCTCAAGATACATTTAAAGCATTTGGGATACATTTAAAGTATATTGATTTGCTAGACATAAGGACACATACCTATAATTCCAACAATTGGGAGAGGCAGGAGTCTGACAAGTGTGAGGCCAGCCTGGGCTACATAGTGAGTTCAAGGTCAGTCTGCATTACATAGCAAGACCATGTCTCAGAAAAACAAGTGCTGAAGATGTAGTTCAGTGATAGAATGCCTGCCTTGTACAATGCCTTTTCAAACTCCAGCACTACAAAGTGTCTACAGGCCTAAGTCTTACTATCTTGGGAAGTCCTGACAATTTTAAGTGAAGTATTTTTTAAAATATTATAAATGTAAATGACATTTACAGTTCACAATTATTTATTTCCAAGCCTGGGACTACCATTAAGTGCCCTTCTACAATTGTATTTCAAGTTTTCACATCTAGAAAATAATGAGATTTTGGTGCTATTTTCTTATTTTCCACTGTTTCTATCTTAAACTCTACTTGGCTGTGGTTCAAGCACTGGACTTTGAGTATGTAGGCTGAAATTGAATTCCTGATCTTTTGTTAACCATCATGGTATTTTCCACGCCAGTTGACTTCTGCAAAGCTCAGTTTCCTAATTTTTGTACTGTGCTAGTAAACAACAAAACTTTAGAGATTATAAGTAAGATATGTGTGCTGACAACATACAAGAGCTTTTGGTGTCTGAAACATTAACTGGGAAATGTTGCTCTGTTGAGGATAAGGGAGATGGATGGAGAAGCAAGTTTGATTTTAGTCATAACTAAAAGGGAAAATTGATAAATATTGGTTATATAAAGTCCCTTCCTCTCAGGATTTACATGAATACGATGGCTAAGCTTAGCAGCTGTGGGCATGGAGAGACTGGGTCTTGACACTAGGACTGTGCCTTGAAGAACCATCTCTGTTTCAGATATTGACATGGCAGGCCCAGATACAAGCATGGCAGCCTAGGCAAATGCTTAACAATATTGGTATCATATTCAGGTAAATGGGCAAGCATAGACTGTCATCCAGTCAGGTAGGATAGCATGGGCCCCACACGTGTGTAGTACCTGGTAAGGTTAGCTTCATGTATAGGATGTTAGTTTGCTGCCAAAGGAAATAGCCACAGAAAAGCAGGAACTTAGCAGATCCCTCACAGGACTGAGGTACCATGAAAGTTTTACAGCAGGAAATTGGAACCCATACAGAAATATAGAGAAGAGAAAATTTGTGAAGAAATGGTCCAGGTGAGTTGTGTAGTTAAGTGGTTAAGATGATCATAGAATAATAACACACTACTGCTAATCTCTAAAATATTAGTTTGAAATAGTTAAGATGCTGAGAATGAACCTACTTAGCAGAAAAAAAAGTGGCCAATACTCTTATCTACATGTTGCTAGAAAAGTATACCAAGATCTCCAACAATAATACCAATTGTAGAGAATTTACTCTCAAAGAACAGGCAGAGTTTCACACAACTAGTATTCTCACATAGTATTGTCATTGATAACAGAATGAATGAAAAGAATTAGTGCTTCTGGTTTGATTGTGCATAAGGGGCAGAAGTCTAAGTTCCCCAGCATCTCTAGTGCTTCTAGATGGCACTGGTGTTCTGTGGACTGGATCACTAAGCCTTGCTAACCAGTATTTTCCTTACAGATGACGTTCCTTCATCATTTACAAGCGCCAAGTCTTTGTTCAGCACAAAGGCTTTGGTGAAGATGCAGCTCTTGAAGGATGTTGTGGGAAATGACACATACAGAATAAATAATAAATACAATAAAGCATACCCTCCTCTCCCTGTGGAGGAAGTTATTCAGTGGTCAGAGTTCGTTACTGGACAGGAGGTAGCTTATGATTTACTGTTCAACAACTGTGAGCATTTTGTGACTTTGCTTCACTGTGGAGAAAGAGTGTCAGACCAGGCGAGTTTTCTTTAGGAGACATGAAAAGTTTCTTACTTTAGGAAATTACTATTTGCTATGATTAAGTTCCTAGGCTTCAAACAAAATGTAAAGAATTGGGAAACACTGAAGAGCATAGAAGGAAATTGAATTTTCTAATGTCATACAGTAAAGGAATGACCAGAGATTAAAACACATATCTATTAGTCGGGGTTCTCTAAAGAAACATAACTAAATGAACTAAATGAATGTGTGTGTGTGTGTGTGTGTGTGTGTGTGTGTGTGTGCACGTGTGTGTGTGTGTGTGTGTGTGTGTGTGTGTGTATGAATTATTAGATTAGCTTACAGGGTAGATTTCGAGTTGTCCAACAATGGCTGCACCACACTAGAGAGGCTGAGAATCCAGTAGTTTCTCAGTCCACGAGGTTGGATGTCTCAGTAGTCCCAACCTGATGAATTTCTGGGGATTAATCTACATTGGAATTCGAAGTAGTTGGTCACAGAAACAAGACAAATTCACCAGTGAGAGAGAAGGCAAGCAGCAAAAAGCAAAAAGCTCCCTTCTGCCATGGCCTTTTATATGGCTGTCATCAGAAGGTAATGCTCACATTTAGGGTGGGTCTTCCAGCTTCAAATGATCCAATCAAAAAGATCTCTTTCATTTCAGTTAATCCCAGATCCAGTCAAGTTGACACCCAGGATTAGCCATCACAACGTACATCTTGAGTTTGGGACTAGAGGGACTTGAAGTAGAACCAAGGCCAAGGCGGTAGCATTCTGCCAGTCTTACTGACTTCTCCTGTCCACATTTTCTCCATTACTTCACCATACAGAAAACTCAAATCAACAACCTCATGTTTTGAAAATAATCTCCTGAAATGGATAATGAACAAGAGTTAATTCTGAGATTCTTTGTCAATGGGGAATAGACAATGTCATGTCCAATAACAATGACATGTCTTGTTTGTAAATTTTTTTTTTCTGTTTCCTTGCAATGCTAGTTTTCAATTAAATGTTGTGATTTTAAGTACATATTTGATTCACTGAGCTGTTAGATGCTACTTCAGAGTAGCAGTCTTATGATTTTCCACCATCTCTCTTTAGCATTATAGCAGAATTCCAACTAACTGCATATTTACCAATCTTGCCTTTACCAGACTTGTCCCCACACCAGTGCAATTCCATTGTTGAGGTCTTAATGCAGGAATTCTAAGGTAATGTAAGGGTATATGTATATAAAACCATTAGAGGAGGAAATCCTCTTCATCTAAAATATATATGAAAGTGTTAATTTTAAAAATAAAAAACTAAAAACAATTCCATAGCTATTAATCTCCAGGAATTTGTTTCCTATAAATCTTGGAAAAAGACTAAGACTGGAAAAATAATACCATAAAAGTTTAACAGCATTTTAATAAGCCAGACTTATTCAAGGCTTCTTGTATCTTGAAATGATGGATTAATTATATAAACATCTAAGAAATGAGGTTCACTTCTCACAAAACTTGAAAAAAGTGGGAGATGTAATGTAATAGAATGATACATTTATTTTCATTAAGAAATAATTTAGTTGGAAATTTGTTTCCATTAGAAAAATACATTAACATAGTGAATGTTCTATTTTCAGATAATAAATCTTTGAGCCAGAACTCGGAGGCCACCTCTTTGCCTTTGCATTGAAAACTAATGGTGTTTTGGAGAAATGGGTTCCTCCTATTTCTTTGATAATGATTAAGTTGTTCACTGCGTTTAGCAAATAATATTTAATTTCTGCAAAAGGGGAGGCAATGATCAATGAATCCAAATTTCAGTTATAGGTCTACTTTTAACAATTTGTCACTTTGTAGCTCTCCTTTTAACATGATTGACAATACTCTGGTTCTTTTAAATGATTAATTAATTTTTTCCAAGAGGGTAGCTCTTAGGGTTAAATGTTCTTGTTAGAAAAGGAAAATTAGAAAGCAAAAAAAAAGCAAACTAACTAATAATTCCAGCAACAAAATCAACAAAGATGGTCACTGGAAACTTTGGGAGATGATGCTAAGTATGTGGCTTTGATTATGATGATGTTTAGTGTTTTGTTGGTGCAAGCTTACCTCCAAATACATCTAGTTGCATATATTAAATGTCTATAATGTGGCTAAATAAAGAAAAAGGATTAAAATCATATTCTTTCTTTGAATTTAAGTTTAAATTCACCATCTTTTCACTTTTCATATCAAGACTCAAAACATGTGGGGAAAAAAAAAAGATTTCCTCAATAGCAGAACTTGTCTCCAGCCCCTCCTGGAGGCAACACGTTTAAGAACCTCATTGGCTGGCACTGTGCCAGCCTGAGCCAGAACCCCATCTTCATCCTTTACTGGCTGATTGACCTTGTGTGCACTACTTCTATGTTTACTGTCCTCTGGAGCTTTCTTGAAAAAAAAAAGATTATATACTGGCTGATTGACCTTGTGTGCACTACTTCTATGTTTACTGTCCTCTGGGGCTTTCTTGAAAAAAAAAGATTATAGAGACAGTTGAAGTCTCTTACACCTAGCTGTATAATATATTATTAATAAACATCATGTTATGCTTTAAATATGAAGTGTCCCAACAAAGGCTCATGTGGCCTGATCTATGATTGGTGGCTATCATTGTAGAGAAATAACTGGATCATGGGGTCTTTTACCTAATCACAGGATCCATCTACTGATAAATTCATAATGTGATGGCATTTGGAGGAGGTGGTGGGAACTAAGTGGAGCCTAGCTGCAGAGAGCACATAGGGGTTGCTTTTGAAGTAGACACCTTGTCCCTAGTCCCTTCTTCCAAGTCTTTCTGATTCCTGTCTGTCATAAGGTAAGCAGCTTTGCTAGGGCACAACCTAAACCTTCAGCTTTAGGGGCCTCCAAATTAGAAATGGTTTCTAGGGAAATGACTCTTTCTTAAAATTTCTTAAATGCATAAAAATGATTAAAAGGAGCAGGCTTGTGATCCTGTTTTGCTTTCTTCTCTGCTTTTCTATAGTTTTACAATATTAACAAGCATATTTTAGAACAGGTTTTAGAATTACAACAAATATGACCAATCTGTACAGCAATTCCTCTGCTCCTTATGCATATACAGCTGGCCTCCTCCATCAACATCCAGTGTGATACATTTCTAAGAACTGGTGAGCCAACTTCAAATAAACCATTATCAACCAAAAGAAGTCCATCCTTCATATCAGGATTTATTCTTTCAAGTTGTGCATTGTATGAATGTAGACAAAATTTTAAAGACATATGCATCATTATAGTATCAATAGCTTACTTGCACCAAACTTCTATGCTCTGCCTAGTCAATCCACCTTCACCCCAGACGTGGGCAACCTTACTAATTTAGTTTTAATTGTCTGCATGTTTTGTTTTTGCTGAATGTTTCATAGTTGGAATCAGATCATATGTAGCCCTTTGGTGTCCATTTTTGCATTCCCACCAGCAATAAATGACAGTTTCTCTTGTTCTGAATCCTTGTCAGCATTTGATGACATCAGTATTTTTCAATTAAGCTATTCTCATAAGCTTGTAAGTGGTATCTATGTCATTGTTGTTTTAGTTTATAATTACTCAATTATGCATGGTAGTGAACATTTTTCACATGCTTATTTTCCATGTCCATCTTTGTGATACATTGCTTCATGTGTTGCAAATGACTGTGTCCTCATTTGGGTTGTTCATTTTTTTGTTGACTTTTAAGAGTTCTCAGTATACTTTGGATAAGATTTCTTTTTCAAATTTCATCAGTAAATGTTTTATCTCAGCTGGTGGCTTATCTTTTCTATAGTTTTTAAATTTTCTATAAAACAATATTTATAACTATTATAGTCCAAGCAAGTTATAAAAATGTCTCCATCTCTGGATAAGACAACCGTGCCTTTTAATAGGCCTAGACAAGCCAGTATGTAAACACAGCCTGCCTGTTCTTCAGTGCATCGTTGTGGCCTTCACGTCTCAGAAACAAGAGATTCGGTAAACTCTGCAAGTCATATACGACCTTCTGCATTGATGCCTGTACACAGCCACTCCAGATTCAGCTTGTGGTTCACTCATTCCCTAGAATGAGACCTTTAATGTGGCCCTCAGTCAGAAACATGTGAAAGGTAAATGTACAGAGTCAGAATGATGACTTTATAATCCTGGATAAACCAGGAAGTAAAAACACTGTGAGATGTTACAGTCCTGTAGATTGGATCCCATCATGTATAACTCCAAGGGATGTTCCAGCTACATGAGATTTTGTTCTCTAGAATGAAACTTGAAGTAATGAACATTTAGGATTTGGGAAACTGCATGCAATACTGAAAGTGGATTTATTTTAAAGATATCTGCTTTGGGATCAAGTTGCATATCTCTAAACCTCTCGTATTTATGAGATTTCTCTAACACTTAATGTTTCTAGAGACTGAACGATAGTTAGTTAGGCTTGCATCTAGATGGGGACACCCTATCCACAGGATCCTGCCAGTTCCCCAGAGCTTGGATCCATTTGACACTTGTATTAAAGACACCTATTGCACTTGGTTGTTTTTCTTTTCCTGCCCCATTTCCCTGGGTCAGACCTTCTGCCAATATGAGGACTGGGCTTGGTTAACAGACCTTGACTTTTGACCTGGCTAATTATCAAATAGACCTCCTCTTTGGAATTGTGTCTGGATGGAGCAATTCCCTATCTCTTTTTCCTGATGTGCTATGTGGTTAGCTCTCAGTATGTTCTTCTGGAGAATTACCCAGGGAATGACTATTTTATAATTATAAATACAATAGATATAAAATGGCCAAATGAATACCAATAAAATTACAAATGAAAGTAGGATTTGTCAGGGTAAGGCTAAGTTTTCTGGCAGTATCATCCTCCAGCAGTTGGAGATTGGAGCAGAAGCACTGTTCTAGTTTCTTTCATTCTGTTGCTGTGACAAATACCATGACCAAAAGCAGCATAGGAGAGAAAAGGGTTAATATCAGCTGACAGGTTACAGTCCATCACTGAGGAAAGTCAGGGCAGACACTCAAACAGGAACTTGGAGACAGGTTTTCTTGCAATTCCATATGGCAGTATCTCCGACCAAGGAACTTACTTCACAACCAAAGACATGCAGCAAGAACATACTGCTTGCAAGCTGGCTCGCAGGCTGGCTTGTAATCAGCTGGCTTTCTTATACAGCCCAGGATTACCTGCCTAAGGAATGGTGTTACCCATAGTGAGCTTGGCCTTCTTCTATCAAATGACAATCAAGACAACCCCACCCCCAGACATGCCAGAGGCCAGTCTGATATGGGAATTTCCACTATTGAGACTCTTCTCAGGTGACTCTAGGCTTTGTTAAGTTGACAGTTAAAGCTAGCTAAAACCGGCCAGAAATCACAGCTGCAGGTCTTGTCTCTGTGTACTACGGGCTATCATAAAGAAATGAACACATGCTGCAAGGCATGCAGCAAATATTCTATGTGCCTCTTTCCTGAACCCCCCCCCCCCACCGTCTATTTCCAAGAGGGAAGCAACAGTGAAGGAAACACTGTGCTTCAAGAATATGTAGGAGGTGGGCCCCATGGTACAAGTCCGTGGGTTGGATAGAGGGAATTCTCAACTGTCACATTTCCAGCTGTGAGACCAGTCCCCAGGCATTTGAGAAAAATATTTGACTTTGTTTTAAAGCCCGACTCTTGAATCCCAGAATCTAAGTGTCTTCTGGATCTGTGATGATTCCAAGGTGTCTAAATGTGACCTTTCTTTCATAAATGCACTGAAATCCATGAGGATGGAAGGCAAATATTAGTTGAGTGCCATGAAAACCATGAATAGTCATTAGTTCCCTTCATCACAATGATAATTAATACCCATAAAGTTGTAATGTCTGAACTCTTTTACAGACAATTGAGCTTGGGAATGGTTCATTTTGCCTATATGAAAACTAGACATGATATTGGCTAGTATTGACTTTTCTTGAACTGTGCTTATCAGAACACCATTTGTATTAACAAAGAAGGAGCTTACAGTATTTAGTTCAGTTTACACCCCTGGACTGTTTGAATAATAGACATCCTTCAGTTAGAGACATGTACACACACATGCAGGCACCCACCTAACCCTGATATAGATCCAACCAAACCTGTGTTCATCATGAATTTCCACTGCCAGGTGCTTTGAAAGTGTCAGAAATTTAATCTTTGGTTATACTTTCCTTTTGGGTGTTTAAGGCCACACAGTTGGCCCAGATAAACCAATTTATTTTTACTCTTAAGGTCATTTGAGGATCTGTTCCTCAAGGGGCACATGGGCTTGGAAGGATCCCATGGCTCCTTTCTTTTACCAGTTCCATCTATGTGAAGATAAGTCAAAGGTCCTGCTTGACCATGGCTGGCTTCACTTGGAAGCATGGAGGAAACGATTCCTCTGTGTCAACTCTCCTCTTTGTAGACTGGACACTGATTCAGGTCCATCCGGTGGGGTCTCCTCAGCCTCCTTGATCAAGAGGACAGGTGACCCACCACAATTAGAGGACATTTTGAGAGATGCTCATAGTCCTCTGGAACTAGTCGACCTAGGAGGGCAAGGAGCAAAAAGTGTCCT
>NW_008343079.1:670674-676300 GCF_000622305.1 Nannospalax galili
GTAGATAAATCTTGGGCAAAGACCAATTGTTCTCAGATAAACCTTGCCTAGACATATATTTCTTGATCTGGTATGTATAATTTGCAAGTAGGTTGTTGGACTAATATGATCCTGTTTTTTTTTTTTAACTAGCTAGGCATTATTTATCTCTCTTATTGTCCAACCCATCCACCATGGTTTCCCCATTTTCCCCATTTCTCCCTTACTAATACCCTTCTCCTATGGTCCCACCTCTCTTGAGCTCCTTCTATCCCTTTATCACCTAGGTTCCTTCCCTTCCCTCCCCCCTCCCTTAAACTATCCCAATTTTTATCCATATCTCCCTTATTAAGTCCTGTTTCCTACTGTTTTTCTCTTTCAGGTTCTTTCTTTTCCTTTACCTCTCTGTTTCCTTTCCATTATCCTGGTTCCTGTAGTCATGTCTGGATACATACTCACGAGCTAAATGTAAAATTTATAATTTTATTTTTCATAGCTAATTTTACTTTGACACCAAACTTTAAATATATTCACTGTACATTAAAATAGTCCTCCTATTTAGGAAACAAACCAAAGACTCAAGTGAACACCAAGGCATCTATAGACTAAGTTGTATTTTTTTGTTTCTTATTTCCTCATAGGCCAACCGAGCAATAAGTACCATTGGATTGGTGGTGGCTGCTTCACATTTCTGGGCATGTTTCCAAAAAGACAAAGAACAAAATACTGTTAACAACCTATTGAAGAGATATTGAAAATGAAGGAATTTTGAGGAGGAAGAAAGTCCTGGGATGAATACTTATTTTGAATGCACTATTATTGTTGCAGATCCCCATGATGGATGGTAGACTCTAATAAATTGCTTGCTGATTTCATCTTATCATTGAGCCGGGAAAATTTTTCCCCCACTAGTATAGATTTGCAATGGCAGCTGGAACAAAAAGCAGTTGCCTTTTGATTGAGCCAGCAGAGGATCTTAGCAAAACCAGCATCACTTTTAATCTTCTACTATAAATATTGTTTTCCTTTTCCCTAAGGACCACTATTTTGCCAGAGATGTAGAGAACCATTTACATATGCTTTTGAAAGATGATTGTTAGGGTTGACATCAAAATTCATATTCGTTTTCTTGACATAAAAAAAAGGAAAGTGGCTATTTGCTTAGGCAGCTTAAGGATTTTTGATCAACAGAGCATCTGAGGGTATACCCCCCTCTTGCTGCATCTGTGCAGGTGTGGGTAGGTAGGGAGAGGATGAGAGGGACATTGTGCTCCTCAGCGATGTGCATGTGGAGGTCAGGGACAGCCTCGATGTCAGCCCATGCTTTCCACTTGTTTAAAGCAGAGACTACTCTGCTTCACCGCTTGTGCCAGGATAACTGGACTATGAGATAACAGACTCTCCTGTCACTGTTGCCCATCTCACTGTAGGAGCTCTGGGATTACAGACATGCATGGCAAAATCTGGCCTTTTGTGGGTCCTGGGGATCTGAAATCCTCATGCTTGTGTGGCAAGCACCTTACCCACTGAGTCATCTCCCCAGCCCTAGGGAGTTTTTTACTCTACATTCCGATCCAGTGAGTCCCTGGAATCTGTTTGCTTGTCAGGACTGAGTGATGGGCAATGAGCTGTATTTCTACTGAGATGCATAGCTTTAAGTTTCTATAGTAGCTTAGTGGTTTGACCTTTGAACCTTGGCAAGAGATCATTAAATATTGACGTAAAGTGCTATGTTTAGAAAATAACATTCCTGCATTACTGTTTGACATTTTTGTAAGTTAAGGAATGTCAAGATTTTATTCTTTCATTTTATTGATTATGAATTGAATTAAACTACTTTAAATGCCATTCCTGTTGGTGGCAGCTGGCCAGTAAAGATGGCACGCAAGTGTCTGTGCACTAAGATTACATAGGACACGGTTACACCACCCCATAAACCAGAGATCTAGACTGGCATCTTTCTCGTATCATTATCAAAAGTGCATCATTCAATAAAGATCAGTAAACATGGGGTAGAATGCAATGAAATACAGTAAAGCAACTAAACGCAGGACTCGAGGAAGCCTCATACCTATTAAACTGAATTAGATTTTATCCCAGGGCTGTAAATACTCTATAGGCTAATTGGGGTGTTAACAGTAAAGATAATGGAGGGAGTTTGTGCTGCCATCCCAGCCAGCAGAGACCCTATAGCTCATCCTTCTTTTCCTTATCGTGCCATTCTCTTCCTAATACTGCCAACTCTGTCTCCAGATGATACCCACACTCACTTCTCCTCCCTTGTTTAACTCTTCTGGAAAAGCATGAGATCACTTTTATTCTGAGTTCAGGTCTCTTATTCCTGAATAGTCAGTTATAGTCACCAATGAGCAGTTTTCCAGAATCTTCCTATTGAGACCAGCAGCAGCTTGTACCACTTTCCCCTGGTATTCCCACTTCTCAAAAAAAGGATGCCTACAGAAGGAAAATCAACTTACAGCAGGACATTTGGCTTCAGCAGAACTGCAACATGGATCAGGGAGAAGTAGTGGAATTCAGGATCAAGAGCCTCCCAGGGCCTCATGTCAAACATTTCTAGAGACCCCTGACGTTTCCTCGACAGGATATCTTCAGTGGTCAGCTTGATATACTTGGGTGGAGAAAACCTGAATTGTGCTTCCATTGGATTGACCTGGAGCCATGTCTGTGGAGCATTTTCTTGATTGATGAGTGATGTGGGAGGGCCCAGCCCACTGTGGGTGATGCCACACCTGGGCAGGGGGTGCTGCGTTGTATAAGAAAACAGGCTGAGCACAGGCCAGGGGAGCAAGCAAGTAAGCAGTGTACCCTCATGGTCCGTGTGCCAACTCCTACCTCCAGGTTCCTTTCCTGGGGTCCTACCCCAGCTCCTCTCAATGATGAATAGTAAGCTACACAACAAAATAAACCCTTAAAGTTTTTCAGTGTTTTTGCCACAGCATGATCATGAAGTATTGCTGTGTCAGACCTGACCATTATGTATGGAAGTTTTGGGAACTTTTGACGGGAAAATTGCTTGAAGCTCAGTAGCTGTTCTGTAGGAACTTGAAAGATAATGCTGAAAGAGCTGTAGACAATGGAGGCCTGGCTTATGAAGCTTCAAAAGGAAGCAAAGATTATCAGGGATGTTTGTATGATATTTTGAATTGAAAGTCTATGGTTTCTGAATCAGCTGTGATTAAGAAGATACCAGAACCACTCAAGTGAAACCTTTGCTTTACTGGGACAACTGATGCTGGTTAGCTAGGGCTGAAAAATCAGCTGTAAGTAACAAGAGACCAGCATCACTGTGGCAAAATCTTCTGGGAAGTATTTCCTCAGGGTCAGCACAGAAGCTGTGGTCCAGAGGGAGCCTGAGCCTTGATCTCAAGCTGGAAGCAGTACTTGGTAATGTGTAGGAAATTTCCTATATGGTTCTGGCATTGGAAGTGTGAAAGGGTCATGGAGACAATATGAGGCCTTGCATACTGAGAGGTTAGGAGAGCCCATTGGCGAAGGTGCAGCCTCAGTTTCAGTAGAGACCCCAACATACTGGAAAGGCCAAGACCATAGGAAGACCACCAAGAGCAGCAGCAGGTATGGAGTTGGCCTGAGAATACAAGATAAGCTATGTGTGCTGTGGACATCAGAACTAGAGAAGTGAAGCTGTCCAAGCCCTTTGGAGCCCAGAAGATCATGAGTGAATCCCAGATGTCCAGCTTTGAGCTACTTTGCTGGACATTGGTTTTGCTTAAATGTGTCTGATTCTCCCCTTTTGATGTAAGACAGGATTTAACTTGTTTTGGATTTTATAGGAGCCCACAGTTAAGAGACTTTTTAAATAGACTTTGAGCTTTTTAAACTGTTTGATTTTTTTAAGGACTGTGGGGCTTTTAAAGTTGTACTATTTTATGTTGTAATGTTTATATTAATATGAGATCTTGGGGATAAGAGATGGAAAGATTGTGGTTTAATAGTGATGTGTTTGTGTGTCAAATTGACAAGGAGTCAATTGTGTTAGATAGCTTCAGTTGTCAACTTGATACACCTGGGTGGAGGGACCCTCAGCTGAGTAATTTCCTCTGTTAGATTGTCCTGTGACCATGTCTGTGGCACATTTTCTTGATTCATGAGTGATGTGGGAGGGCCCAACCTACTGTGGGCAGTGCCACCCTGGGCAGGTGGTCCCATGTTGTATCAGAAAGTAGGTTGAGCAGATGCCAGGGGAGCAAGCCAGTAAGCAGTGTACCTCCATGATCTGTACTTCAGTTCCTGTCCTGGCTCCCTTCCATGATGAACTGTAAGAGTCAGATGAAATAAACCCTTTCCTCCCCAAACTGGTTTCGGTCAGGGTTTTTATCACAGCAACAGAAAGTAACTAAAATATCTTTATTCCAGAAGATAGTAACAGCTTTAAAAGAAAACATCAGAAATGTACTTTTAAATTCACGGATTCATTTTCTCATCTGTAGTATGAGGCTTCAGCAGTCTCATCTTGCCTTAAAAATGTTCCTATAGATAATCACTAGCATCTGATTAATTCAACCTGTTCTTCTATAAGATATTTTTCCCAATACTATGAAACTTTCTCTGAACATATTTTAATCAGTCAGTAATGGAGTTCAACTCTGTCGTGTTCCAAATAAAAGAAATGTAAAATAAAGACCATATGCATCAGATAGCACATTGTTGCTAACACTGAGAAATAAAAGCCTATACTTTTATTGAACTTTCTACACACACCACACACACACACACACACACACACACACACAAATAAACTATGCTTTCTAAATGTCATACTGTATCAACTGAATCTTTTCATTCTAAAAGTCAAGTTGCTGAATGGAAATGTCAACTCAAGGAATCCGAGCTACTATACTTTTTTAGGTTGCTATTCATTTCTTAATGACAAACTAAAAAACTATTTTTAAAGATTTATTTTTTATAGGCATACATGTCTGTGTGTGTATGTACCCGTGTGTGGGTGTCTGTGGAAGCCAGAGGAAGGCATCGGATCCCTTAGAACTAGAGTTACAGGCAGTTGTGAGCCACTTGAGGTGAATGCCGGGACCCAAACTTCTCTGTGAAAACAACAAATGATCATAACTACTGAGTATCTCCCACCCAAATCCTGCCTTTTAAAACTCCATCTTATTATTTTTGATGGCCACTGTCTCTTTGCTGTCATTAAATATCTGACATTAAAATTTCTAGACATGGGCTAGAGAGATGGCTTAGTGGTTAAGAACACTGACTGCTCTTGCAGAGGTCCCGGGTTCGATTCCCAGCACCCACATGGCAACTACAAACTGTCCTTAACTCCAGTTCCGGGGATATCCAAAGCCCTCTTGCACGACATGGGTGCACTCACATACATGCAGGCAATACACTCATACACATAAAATAAAAATAATAAAATATAGCCAGGCGTGGTGGCACACTCCTTTAATCCCAGCACTCGGGAGGCAGAGGCACATGGATCTGTGTGAGTTCAAGGCCGGCCTGGTCTACATAGTGAGTTCCAGGACAGCTGGAGCTACAGGGAGACCCTATCTCATAAAGGACCAAAAAAAATTAATAATAATAATAAATAGTAGTATGGCCTTAAACACCCAAAAGGAAAGTATAACCAAAGATTAAAGGGCCA
>NW_008343079.1:676575-697130 GCF_000622305.1 Nannospalax galili
CATTTGGGAAGTGGGTGTATAAAAAAAATTCTTCAAAGCATAAAAATTTGCTCCTTAATAATTGGTGGCTGTGAAAAACATTACCATTGAAACCTACGTGAGGACTTTATATCTATGCTCAGATGCCAAGGAGCTCAGAAAGTAACCAACTGTGACTGGTAATGATCAGATATACAGAGATTAGAAATGCATGTGCAAACATCTCAATGTCAATTGCATTAAATATGAATTTTTCTGTATGAAACTGTGTATTTTAATAATGAAATGGAGATCTTTTTTAAAGGTTGAAACCTCATTTAATTTTATGTTTTGTAGGGTTTATGCTGAGTACAATATTGTATAACAGTATTAACTCATTGTAAACCTAAAAGTGAACCTAAAACTTTACAGCTAATTTTGAAGGAGATGCATCTTAGCTCTGGAAATTGTTATTGAATATGTCAATGCTGTTATAATGGAAAAAAAGAATTTAACAGTGACAAATGTATTTTTGCATATAATATAGGAATTTTAAAAACTAAAAAATAAAATATTAAAATTTCTAGACATGAATGAAAATGAAAACACAACGTACCAAAAATCTATGGGACACAATGAAGATAAGACTACAGGAAAGCTTACAGTACTAAGTGCCTACATCAAAACATTGGCAAGATCTCAAATTAACATGATGATGCACATGAAGGTCTTAGAAGAATGAGAACAAACACCACCCAAAAACAAAGGAATAAGACAAGTGGACACAAGGTGTCACAAATGGAAAAGGAAGGAATCTAAAGATCTTCATTTCAGATTATACAATTCTATACGTAAGAGACCCTAAACACCAGGATTCTCCTAAAGCTGAGAAGTATATTGAACTAAGTAGCCAGATATACAGTTTACTCACAAAACGCAGTAGCTTCCTATATACTAGTGACAAACGTATCTAGAAAGAAATCAGGGAAGCAATCCCATTCACAGTAGCCTAAAAAAATCCTTGGAATTAATTTAGCCAAGGAAGAAAAAGATTTATACAATGAAACCTTTAAGATACTGAGAAAAGAAACTGAAGCTATCAGAAGATGGAGAGACCCATATTCATGGATTGGTAGGATTAATATTGTGAAAATGGCTGTACTACCAAAAGTAATCTACAGATTTAATGCAATCCCATTGAAATTTAAATGAAATTCTTCACAAACATTGAAAAAATAATCTTGAAATTCACATGGAAGCACAAAAGACCCTGGAGAGATGAGATAATCCTCAACAACAAAAACACTGCTATAGGTATCAGCATGCTTCAAGTTATATTATAGAACTACAGTAGTAAAAACATCGTGATATTGGCACAAAAACAGACACACTGATCAACATAGAATCGAGGACCCAAATATAAGCCACATATCTATTGCTACCTGATTTCTGACCAAGATGACAAAAGTACACATTGGAGAAAAGGCAGCATCTTCAACAAACGGTGCTGGGAAAACTAGATGTCTACATGTAGCGGAATGAAACTTGATCTTTTCTCTCACTCTGCACACAAATCAATTCCAAATGGATCAAAGATCTCATTGTTAGACTGGAAACTCTGAAACTTCTAGAAGGAAGAGGAGGGAGTGCACTTCAGGCTCAGATAAGGACCTTTTGAATAGGACTCTAGTTGCCTAGGAAGTAAGACCAGCAGTCAACAAGTGGGACATCACAAAATTTAAAAAGCTTCTATGTTGCAAAGTAAGCTGTTAATTGACTGAAGAAGCAGTTTATAGAATGGAGAAAAAAAATCTTTGGCAGCTATACATATGTCAGAAGATTAGGGTCTAGAATATAAATGGAACTAAAAACACTAAACAATGAAAAAAACACTTTTTTTCAAAGCAGGTATGAAACTGAACAGAGTTCTCAGAAGAAGAAATATAAGTGACTAGCAAATATTTTTAGAAGTGTTAACCATCTTTGACTGTGAGAGCCATGCAAATTAAAACTACTTTGAGATTTCATCTTACCCCAGTTAGAATGTCTATGATTAAGTAAACAAATGACAACAAATGCTGGAGATAATGTGGGGAATGGAAAGTCCCTCACACACTGTTGGTTGGAGTACAAATTGGTGTAGCTACTTTGGAAATCAGTATGCTGGTTCCTCAGAAAACTAGAAATAGGTCCACCATATGACCCAACTATCCTACTCCTGGGCATATGCCCAAAGGACTCTATTTTCTACTGCAGAGACACATTCTACCCCTCTGTTCATAATAGCACATGGAAACAACCTAGATGTCCATCAACTGATGAATGGATAATGAAAATGTGGTGCCTAAATGCAATGGAATTTAATTCATCTGTACAGAAAAATGAAATTATAAATTTTTCAGGTTAGTGGGTGGAGGTGGAAAATACACTGAATTGAGGTAAGCCAGACCCAGAAAGACAAATGTCACATGTTCGCACTCATATGTGAATCTTAGCTTCAAATCTCTAGACTTGTGTGTGTAATTTGGAGTGTGTGTAGAATCAGGAAACTATAAAGGGACCATTGGTGAGGAAAGGGAATAAAGATCCTTGCAGGGGGTGTATATAGAACACAGGTGATATAAAGGGGAATGAGAAATAATGAGGAGGGAGGTGTAAGTGGCGAGAGGGATGGAAGAGTAAGACTGAGGAGGGGTTGGGGGAGGGATACTCTAAGAATGTTTGAAATGGCCACATGGAAAGCTACCATTTTACAAGCTACACACACACACACACACACACACACACACACACACATTCATATAAAAGAGTTTAATTAGAGTTACCTTAGAGAGGATTATGCTCATTCCAGAAGGCACAGGTTGCTAAATAAGAAGCCCAGTACCAGATGTGGGATAACTTCCCTCAAGTTTTTGCTTAGTCATGTCCAAGAGACGCCCCCCCCCCCAAAAAAACAATATAGGGTATTGCCATTGCTTTCGGTTGCCCACCAGAACTTAATGGTAGCACCCTATTGCTGAAGACACCACACACATTGATCACAGTACTTGGAAAAATCAAGTTGGTGCTGACCAGGAAGCTTCCTCCCTGTTTGCTACCTCCAATACCATTTGAAAGTGCTATACATGCAGACAGGTGGGGAAAAGTCAACAGTCTTAGCCGGCTGTGAACCCCACAGACTACAATAATGATTGGTATGGCAGAATATGCCCATGGGCACAACAGTGGCACAAATGGTATGGGGGTAATCAACTATTTTCTGATTAGATCTAAGACTTGTTGCACAGGAGGAAACACATCCCTAGTACTGTAAATTTGACCAAACCCCCATGGTTTGGGAGCTCATAGGCCCCAGAGGTAAAGCTTCTACTATTATTTTGCTAAATGGGTATTGTATCAAACTGTCCTATAAATCCATATCCATATGTAGATTGCTGCAGCTCTCTGACCTCATCAGAAGCTTCTTTGTGTAGTAGATGGTGGTCAACATAGAAGCTCACAACTGGTCAAAGTGCAGAGAATAAGTGTCAGTGGAATACTCAACCACAAATGGGATGTCGGTATCACATCCTCTCCCCAAGGCTAAGGGACCATTGTGGAAGAGGATGCAGAAAGATGGTGAGAGTCAGATGTCAGGAGGACTGGAGCAAAACCACATCTCCTGGACATGACAGGACTAACTTACACTCTAACTCACAGAAGCTGTGGGTGTCTACAACAAGACCTGCACAAGATCAAGCCAGCCAGTCAAAACTCTAATGTGGAGTGGAAAGGATGGTTCACAAGCCCCCCACCTCCAACTGGGGAGCTATTGTCAGTTGATGGTTTGTGGGAGAGAATCAGTCTTCCTTAAAGGTATGGCTCCTGATAGGTTGACTAGGTTCCAGTGGATGGCTCCACACCCCGAAATATATGGACTGCACAGATTTGAGTGGATGAATTATTAAGTTAAAAAGAGGACACCACATTGGGGGGGTAGGTTCTTGGGGAGGACTGGGGGCGTGTATACATTATATGACATTCTCAAAGAAGATAAAAATATTTATTAAACAAATACCTGACAGAAGAAACTTAAGGGAAGGAAGATTTATTTGGGCCCACAGTTTAAGAGATGTTGCAATCCATCACGATGAACAGTTGTATCAGCTGGAGTACAAGGCAGTTGGTAACACTGTATCTGCAATCAGGAAGCAGAGAGATGATTGCTGATGCTCAGCTCCCTTTCTCATTTTTATTCAGTCAGGGACCAGGTCCTTGGGATGCTCTTCTTCTCAGCTAGGTCTTCTAATCTCAGTTAAAACTTTCCAGAAACATCTTCACAGACAAATCAGAGCTGTCTGTCCTGGGTGATTCTAAGTCTAGGCAAGTTGACAATGAAGGCTAACATCCACAATATTAGACATATTTTGAAAGCCATTACTGTCCAAAAACTGTGAATACAAAAACTTAGCACAAACAAAATGTGACAGTTTTTATAGGTCTGTCACACTAGTGCTGTGGGCTTGAGTAACTCTTTATATAATGTCGTTTATAGCCATAGATTGCTAACATGCTGAAAACTAAAGATTTCAGAATTGTGAACCAAAGAATCATTTTATATTGAATCCATACACTGTGGTATTAGTCCTATAGTTGATATGCATGGGATTCCACTGGTTAATTGTCTACGATCTGTGGAAAATTTGTTAAATTAGCAAGATTAGATTTATTATCCAAAAGAAAGCCTAGTAGGTAATTTCAGATGTTCACAAGAAATAAATTTTCCCTCCAATTCACAGCAACGGTGATACACATTAAAGACAATAGTGTACAGAATACATTTGTGAAGGATGAATACTCTTGTGTTGTTAATGAACGCCTAAAGTGCTTTTGATAATTAAAAGGATAAAATAGTTTGTCTTGAAGCCTGAGGATTGTTACAAACCTGTAGACAAAATACTCAGGATCTCTTCCCCAGAGTTGTTTTCAGAGATGAGCAATGATGAATTCAGGACAATTTCTACAGTGAGAACTTGTTGCTTGCAGGTGCCACTAATAATGAATAATAAAGGTAGCATACTTTGTAAAGTGAAAAGCACATTTTAACAGTTTATTTGATTACCTTTGTAGTCTACTGTATACTTTCTAGATCACTGGCACCAATACAATATACTTTGGGAGTTGACAGGTGTTGGGGTGATTTGTTCTATTAGCAATGCCCGTACCATGACCATTAAACAATGAGCCCGGTCACTATGGTTCGCCACTTCCACACAACTCCAACTTACTATGCAGCTATGTTGAATTTTCTGAAGTAAAGTTTAAATCTTGTTTCTCCATTTAAACAACACCAAAAAGCAAAATAGGAAGAAGGATCTAGTGACCTTACGGAAAGATAATAAAAGTCCTTCTCAAGTAAACCTAAAATTTAAGGAAAGTTATGGCAATTAATATAATAGTAAAACTTTGACAATCCAAATATTTCCTCAGTTTTTCTCCTTTTTATGTCCATACTTCTAATTTCATTGCCATGAGAGCTATGCATTTAAAACAATATAGTATGAATAAAGTTTATTAAAATGCTAATTTAAGACATGCATTCATTTTCTCTTGCTCAAGAAGGATATAATGAGTGGAAGGTTCTTTGTTTCAAGGCTCAATGCATTGGAAAAAATGTGCCTTGAATGCTTAGAGGGAGAAAGAAAAGATAGGTGTACAGTTTTCATCTCTTCCGTGTTTTAAGTCGGGGGATAAATGTGAGGCTGTTGAATATATGTGACAACAGTTCCCATCAGAGTCTGGTCCAAAAGTGCTGTTCTGAGATTGGCCCTCCCAGTTTGTGTTTCCCTTTGGGGACCTGCTCAGGACTTTCATAGGCTTTGTTGATATAAAATCCATTTTTGCCATCGCCTGCATAGTCTGTCCTGTTTGTGGGAGGCCAGGTAGAGTCTTCTGCCAGCTTTTTTTGCCAGATCCTATACTGGCTTTTTGAGTAGAATCCAAATTCTTTCTTTATCAACAGCCAGAGCTCTCTGTTTTGAAGGATGGCATCCTAGAAAATTAGGGCGGAGGAGGAACAATGAAACCATCGTGCTTATGCAAGTGAGCCCTCACAGCCGACAGCACTCCAAGCCTGCAGCCCCGGGCTTCCTTTATTACGTGCTCAGTGCTATGGCTTCTACTAATATTTTCCATAAGAAGCAGAGGTTATTTCTGGTCATAGAATTCTGCCCTTTTATTTCTACAAATTTTTGGGTTAAATGCTGGCTAGTGATTCACTTAACAGCTCTTTTACTAGCAGGCTGAAATGATAACAGAAAAACAAATTAAATATCAAGAAAAGAAAAAAAACAAAAGGAAGAGGAGGGAGGGGAAGGAAAAAGAGAAAAGAAGAGACAATAATCACTATTAGTCTCACTATTTTCCACTTGTTACATACAAAGTACCAAATATTGTTTATTGAATGAATTGGAAGTTCATAGCAATGCAATAGCTTTCTTTAAAGATTTATTTTTATTTACGTGTGTGTGTGTGTGTGTGTGTGTGTCTGGGCATGTGTTTGTAAGTTCCTTCAGAGGACAGAAGAGGATATTGGATCCCCTGAAACTGGAGTTACAGGCAGTTGTTAAACCTCCCAGGGTGGGTGCTGGGAACTGAAGTCACTATTTTCTTAACCATAGACTCATCTCTTCAGACCCTCAAATAGTTTGTTTCCCACTTTTTTGAGTTCCGCTTTTTCTTTGTGAAGCTTTTACATATAACAATAGAATTGATCCAGTTTTGCCTTGTACTTTTGTTTATGCTAGACTTTCTTTATAACTTTAGTGGAATTTCATCTTCTTAAACATTTGTTGTTGTTTGACACAGGGTCTCACTATGCAGCCCTGGCTAGCCTGGAACTCGCTATGTACATCAGGCTGGCCTCCATCTCTCAGAGATCCACCTGCTTTTGCCTGCCTAGTGCTGGGATTAAAGGCCTGCACCACGATACCTGGCCCCCTTTTAAAATATTGTAGTAAAAATAAAGCTACAGTCACTGGAAGTGGTAGTACGTGTCTTTGATACCAGCACCCAGGAGGCAGAGGCAGACAGATCTCTGAGATTGAGGCAAGCCTGGTCTACATAGCTAGTTCCAGACCAGATAGGACTGCAGGGAGATCATGTCTCAAAAAACAAAACCAAAAGCAAACAAAAACAAAACAGGGCTGAAGAGATGGCTTAGTGGTTAAGAGCACTGACTGCTCTTGCAGAGGACCAAATCTCCATTCCCAGCACCCACAAAGCAATCTGTAACTCCAGTTCCAGGACATCTAATACCCTCTTCTGGCCTCCACAGGCATTGTGTACACGTAATGCACTTATAGTCATACAGGCAAAATACTCCCACACATAAAATAAAAAATAAAAACAAGCCAAAAAAATTTAAAAAACAAAATGAAAGCAAACAAAAAAAAGCTGCAGTCATCTTTAATGACAGTAACACTTCTTCAAATTAAGTTTTTCTGACTCATTTAGGGATATCTTAAAACTTTAATGTGAAGATGGAATACCTGAATTAAATAATATAATAAATTTTACATTAATTGTATGTTATGTATTTATTTAATCAATCCTTTCACCAAGGGATTCACCTTATAGTACCTAAATCTTATCTATGCTTTAACTTTCTTTTTAAAATGTAGCACCGAGCCTTTCGCTGCGTGGGTAACTCACTGAGTGACAAAGGAAGTAGAAGAGAAACCTCAGGAGAAACTTTCAAGGCTGATGAGCTTGAACAGTGACTTCCCTTCTCTCCCGATTGGGGAAACCCTCCTGAAGACTGCCCTTCACTCAGCCTGAAAGATCTCCCTGCATTTGGAGCTGAAGGTCACCTGGCCTTGCTTCTAGATCAGGGAGAATACTGGAGCAGTAATTGCAGTGCCTCTCTGATAACTATCAGCATTTGGCCTGATGTTTTGCTTTCTATGGAGAGAGAGGAAACCGTGAACATAGCTCAGCAGCCTTTAGAAACATTGTAAGCCATTCTCCAAAGAATCCCTCCCAAAGAGATCATGCACAGTTGGAAAAAAAAAAAAAAACTAAACAACCCTTAGCAACTGTGCTAGACAGCTTCAGTTGTCATCTTGACACCTGGGAAGAGGGAACCTCCACTGGAGAATTTCTCTATTCGATTGGCTGTGGACATGTTTGTGAGGCATTTTCTTGACTATTGAGTGACATGGGAGGGCCCAGGGCCCAGCCCACTGTGCGCAGTGCCATACCTGGACAAGTGGTCATGGGTTGTTTAAAAAAGGCTGAGTGAGCCAGAGGAGCAAAGCAGTAAGCAGTGTTCCTCCATCGTCTCTGCTTCAGCTTCTGTCTCTAGGTTCCTGCCTTGAGTTCCTGCTCTGACTTCCCGCAAAGATGAACTATGACATGGAAGTGTAAGCCAAATAAATCCTTTCCTCCCCCGGTTGGTTTTGGTCAGTGTTTTATCACAGCAACAAAAAGCAAACTAGAACAGTAACTTTTTGTGGGGACTAAAGTAGTTGCTCTAAAGTGTATGAACATATGTTGAAAATGAGAACACAGATTTGCATAACTCCTCTGAAAAAAAATTATATAAACCATATACTTTACCTCCACAAAGAAGGCCACGCAAAACTGGATAAAGGCTGCCACCAAAATGGAGACTCTCCATGACGTTATGGTTGGAATGAACTGTTAAAAGAGAACTACCACCATTGTATGTTGCATACTTAACATTCTGAAAAGGCACATACGCTTTACCTTCATCTTTTTGAATTTATATATTTGTAATAAGTCTGAATTTTGAGGGTGGATTTTTTTTTCTACGTTGCTGATGAAAAAGCTGAAGGGAGGTGCCTTGTCTGAGGACTGACTCAAAACCAGTAGATAATGGCAGGGCCAGAATCCAGATGAAGTAGAATTCTCTAGGGTTGTGCTCTCTCTGTGACTGGATGGTCTGACAGCCTGACAGTGTCTGTCAGGTGTCTGTTAGTGAGATGCCCTGGGCGGCACAGTGAGATGGGGAACATTGGAATTCATATGGGTTTCTTCATTTACACTTTAAAAACAAGGAGAGGATGTAAGATTAAATCATTCATCTGCAAACTTTATTGTTCCCAATTCTCCTAAAGCAAAATTTACTTGGAATTCATTATTTTCCCAGCAAAACTGGCATATGGGTAAAAATCTGAGTCATGACAAAAGAGAAAGTTAATTTTGATTTAGACTAAGTCAAATACTCATAGTAAATATTACTGGTCCCAAATCCAATGGCTTCATGGGAGTACAAGGACTAAAGGGTCACAGAATTTACCACCAAATGCCCCTATTTATGATGTGAGAGCCATAGCTTCCCCAGGCTGCATCCAGTAGTGAAAGGGGAGTTACACAGTCCCATTTCTGAACCACAGAGTAAAATTTGATAGGATACGGGAGGACTAAGCTTCCTTGAGGTCTATAATCACAGCACCCCAGCATCCCATAGTGTTTAACCTCTCACCCTAAATTATCAGCTGTATCCTGCATTCCCCCCATGAAGCCTCCATGGCAAGTGCACTCGTAGGGAGAATTCCTTCCCGTATTCCTCCAGTGCTATGTTTTGCTCCCTTCAAGCACGGCTGCCATCAGAGAGCCACATTATGTTTCAGCTAAGAATGGCTCTTATTCACAACAGAACTACAGACTGAATATAAGGGCAATCCTTTCCATTTTCTACATCTCTCATGAGACTGGGTCCAACAATGGGTTCGACACTTCTGATGAATTTAATTTCAGGCTAGTGTGTCCTGAATCAAATGATGGCCACTTATATAAGACTGTATAGTCAATGCCAGGTACAATATAACTGGCCCAAACATCTCTTCTTTTTACAAGTACATTTTAAAGGGTTTCTATTTTAAGTTTTAAAAAGTTAAACTTGGAGAATCAATTATTATATTAATTCATTAATTTCATTGTATTGGTAACTGGCAGAAAGGTATCTAGGCATAATTTTTTAAAATATTTTATTATTTTTATTTTATGTGCATGAGTGTATTGCCTGCATGTATGTAAGTGCACCCATGTTGTGCACTGCCTGCAGAGATCAGAAGAGGGCACCATATTCCCCTGCAACTGGAGTTATAGATGGTTCTTAGCTGTCATGTGGGTGCTGGGAATCAAACCCGGTCCTCTACAAGAACAGTGTTCTTAATCGCTGGCTTTCCAGCCCCAGTATAATATTTGAATGTTTAAGAACATTTTTAAAAACTTATTGTGTGTATGTTGGGGTGTGAACCATGTCATACTTGTGAGGGTCAGAGGAAACCTGCAGCAGTCAGGTTTCTCCACTTTCTGGGTTCCAGAGATTCAATTCAGGTCAGGCTTGATGGCAGGTACCTTTACCCACTGTATCACCTTTACGGCCCCAAATATAATATTTTATGTGTGAACAAAACAAATATACCGAAATGATGGTACTAATCATATGAAAATATATGTGAGAAACAGAAACATTTTATCTTCTAGAAAATAGTTTCACAATACTCAGTGGGTCAGAGAGCATACGGTAATAATTGGCTGAGACATTGCAATGCAAGTTCAGCCCAGAGCACCTATGAGTCAGAGCAGATATGCAAATACCTAACACTTACCTCCATTCCATGGTTTATATCTTCAAGATTAGAGAACATAATGAAAATTGTGAGCCCCACAGCAGATGTCAGGAGAAGTGAAAATACATCTGAAGAAACATCAAACATTATTTTTAGGTGCTAAGAGAATGCTTCATGCAACGTGGCATGCATTGCCACCAATTCTTTCTGTTGGGCAAATATTAGATACATCTTCAGATGTTTTGACATATCATCATAGGTTTTAAAATATTTTCTAATGCTTATAAGATAACGGTGTTATCTTAAAATCTTCCTTCATACAGTTGGGTATAGAATCTGTTCATCAAATGCGTTATAGAAACCTCCATAAAAGAATGATCTCTCCTGAGGGTTCCTGAGGGGGGCTATCCTGCTATGACCAGCCCATCTGAATAGTCACAGAGGAGCCTTGGTACATCATTGCCACCATCTAGTGGGCTGAGCAGCCTGTCCAGGCAGCATTTCATTCTTCATTGCCAGGAGAATGAGGTGCAGGATCTATGACTGACACTTAGGACCCTGCATCGTCAGGGCCATCCGCCTTTTTGAACGGATTCTCTGCCTGTTCAGTACTCTAGCTTCTGTGCTCTTATTTGCAAAGTGCCCAGTGTAGACAATATTTTTTTCTGTCCTGATACATTTTCCTTTACTTAATGAGCCCAGTTCAAGGAACACTTTCTTTTTGAACCCCTTAGTCTTCCTTTACAAAGCTAATTTCAAATAATATACATCACACTCTGCTTTGCGTGATTTCAGTTGATCTATCATCCAGGCTGTGAATACTTGAAAGCAACTGTATCTAGGGCTTTGGAACTGACTTGGAAAAGATGAGTTAGAAACAAACATGCAAAGCTGCTAGATTACTCCTTTCCAACCCCCACAAGTGTTTCATTTTAGAACATAAACTTCCCAGAATGTTTATGTTCTATGCCAAAAATCCTTCTTCTTATCTGCCAAAGCCCACCTGCTCTTGTGTTTGCCCAAGTTGTCAGCAGAATACTCGGTCCCAAACACCAGAATTCAATCCGTGTTATGATATAGATGTTTCTTATAGTTCCCATAAGTGATTAAAAAACTCAAACAGGCATTTAGGTTTTCTAAGCCTAGACCAAGTAGAAATTTGAGGCAATTCCAGAGGCACTATTTTTTAAGACACCAGAATTCTATTTTCACCTTCCAGGTCCTGTACCCACCCTCAGCATTGCACCATACATTATCCAATTTTGGAAGAATGACTATACTTGCTTAGAAGGAGTGTGAGGCAGAGAGAAGAAAACTGAGAATTGTATTTCCCAAACAGAGAAACTGCTCATAATGGTGACACAAAGATCCCAGGAGACGATGTGCCTTCTGCATCGGCATCACTGTTTTCTGAGGCCCAAGAGCTTCAAAGGAGAGAATGTCTCAACTGTTCATCGTGCTGAGGGCCTCACTAAGAACTGGCTGCACCGGGGGCATTAATGCATCCTCAGACCGGTGATCTTCAAAGTAGTGGCCTCATTGAAGAGTGTGATGAAGAACTGGAATGAGTGTTTGCTCTCCTTATGTAGCTATTGTTGAGAAGGAAACCTAATGAACCTAATGAACAGGTTCTGTGGATGTTAGGACAGTGATCTTCAAAGTAGTGGCTTCATTGAAGAGTGTGATGAAGAACTGGAATGAGTGTTTGCTCTCCGTATTTAGCTATTGAGAAGGAAACCTAATGAACCTAATGAACAGGTTCTGTGGATGTTAGGAATTTGAAAAGCAAATTCCGTGCAAACCATTATAACTTGTTTTCAAAGAAAAAAAAGGTTGTTAATATTCACACTTGATTTCATAAAAAATGAATATGTACTTTGTACCTTATCAAAATAAAGTTGAGCTTCTGTCAAAGGCTAAGAAAAGCAAAGATTTTTTTTTTATTTCAAAGTGAAATTGTTTATATAATGTGTCTTGGTGCTTCCAAAGACTTCTGACTTATAACCCAGAAGTAGAAAATTTGTACAATTATGAGTGCTTGGGTTGGAGAGATGACTAAGCAGTTAAGAGCATGCATTTCTCTTGCAAAGGACCCAAGATTGGTTCCCAGCACCCATGTTAGGCAGCTTACAACAGCCTGTAACTCCAGGGGATCCAATGCTGTCTCTTGGTCTTCACAGACCTGTACACACACACACACATGAAAATAAATCTTCTTTTAAAAAGATGATGTGTGTTAGAATATTAGTGTATAAAACCTTCCCCATTTAGAGTTACTAGTTTTGCAGGTGATTCGGCTCAGCAGGTATACCCACTTGCCAACAACTTGAGCTTATTCCCCAGGTACCCACAGATTCCCTCTCACAAGTTGTTGTTTTCTGACCTCCACACACATAAAACTATACTATACCCTTCCCATGCAGCAATGACATTCACTTTTAAAAACACATTAGGAAAAAGTCATTCATAATATAAATAAACACACAGGATTACTTTCTTAAATATTCAGAACCTATAGTGGAGTAAACTACAAACATCAGTAGAAGAAAAGAAATGTGTACAAAGGTGGAAGGATGGTGGTATGGCTTGTGTGTGAAATGGCTCCCATAGGCTCGTTATCTGAACACTCGGTCTCAGCTGATTACATTGTTTTGGAAAGTAGTAGAAACTTTAAGAGGTGGAGCATCACTAAATGAAGCAGATCACTAGGATTTTTCTAGCCCAGCCCCACTTCCTCTCTATTCAGCTTCCTGACTGCAAACATGGTATGACCAACTCTCTCATGCCCTGCTACTTTGCCTACCTCACCAGGGTGAGGTAAAACAAGTAACTCCTTCCTCTACTCCATTGCTTTTTGTCAGGAATTTGGTCATAGTAACAAGAAAAATAATACACATGAATGTTCCTACATGGGAAGACCAAATTGAATAAACCTGAAAGTTCTTTCCAAAGTATCAAAATCTCAAGGGAGATATTTTTAAGCTGGACAATTTATTCTGCAGTTTATCTGGAAGAAAAGAACATGAATGTAAGATATTGTGAGAAGTGAAGACAGGTGAGCATGCACTGCACTACTGCTAATCAAATAAATCATAAAACTGCAATTGCTAAAGTACTTTTGTACATCAAAAAATGGGTTCCCAGACCCAGAAAACAAAGGCTGCGTGTTCTTTCTGATTTGTGAATCCTAACACTGAATCTTTAGATGGTAGTATTTAGCTTGTAGCTGTCCTGGAAGTCAGAAAGGTAGAGAGGGTCCATGGAGTGGTGAGAAGGACCTAGAGAGAGGAGGCAGTATGACACAGGTGTTACCAAGGGAGAAATAGGAAAATGATTGGGGAGATTTAACTAGGGAGAGAGGAGGAAGGGAGTGTAATACAGAAGGAGAAGGAGGAAGGAGAGATAAATAGCTAAAGATGTTTGAAAAAAGTGAGAGGGAAACATTATTTTATAAGCTTACCTAAAACACATACATAATATATAGATGTGTGCATATATGTGTATATATATGTGTGTGTGTGTGTGTGTGTGTGTGTGTGTGTGTGTGTGTGTGTGTAAAGGCCTGATGTCAGAAACTTGTCCCCTTCAGTTTGGATCCATACACTGGTCATCCTATCAAGAGTCTCATCCTTAAAAGAGACTGACACCACCCCTCCCAGCAGCCATCCAATAGTTCTTAGGTAGGGTTGGGGTTTCTAACCCACATGCCCATGTCCATGCTGGAATTTTCATCACACAGGCTGATAATACTCCCTCAAAGAGCCATAGATGATCTAACAAAAATCCCAGGGTTAGGCATGGAAACCCTCCCTCTGAGTTGTTGATCAGGGGAGTTCAAGAAACTCTGAAAACAATATAGGTATTTCCATGGCCCTTGGTTGCCTCCTAGAAGTTGAAGATAAGACCCTATTGCTGAAGACACCACACACTTTGAACAGGGTTTAAAAGAATTGAGCTGAAACTGTCCTGGAAGCACTGCTCCTGGGAGCACTGGCTCCCATAATATCAGAATTGCTATGCAAGCTGCCAAAAGAGAAAAGCTATCAGTATTCCTACCCAGACGTAAGTTGTATGAGCCACAACAATGACCAGTCCAACAAGGCATCCCTAATGGTGCAATAGTGACATTTTATCTTGGGGTTAACCAATGGCTTTCTAACTGGACTTAAGGCTAGCTCGATAAGAGGGAATCCATGCCTAGTACTATAAACCTAGTCAAATACTCATGGTTTTGGGAGGTCATAGTCTCTAGAAGAGAACATACTACTGCCATTTTGAACCAATATAATTTATAACTGTATTATAAGAATTATCTTCATATATACAGATAAATGTAGCTCTCATCACTCATCAAAGAAACTTCTGTTGGCAACAGATGGAGACCATAACACAGATCCACAACTTGCCAAAATGCAGAGAATAAGTGATCATAGGGTGCCCAGCTCTAGTTGATACATCTACAATGCAACCTCTATACCTTAGGCTCAGGGAACATCTCAGAAGAGGGGACAAGAAGAGCCAGGTGACCAGGAAGACTCTGTTAGTGTCTTCTAGATATGACAGGGGTTCTGCACCCATTAAATGTCAGCAATATGGTTGCCTATAGAAGACACGCATAATAATAATACTAGCCAACATGCTAATGTGGTTGGGGGAATTTCATAATGCCCCACCTCTAGATGAAGCACTCAAGGGAATCAGTGGCTGTTGAGAGGGAAATTCAGTTTTTTCCAGGGATGATTTCCATGGTAGATTACCCAATATCAAATGGTCAGCCCTAAATACATGTACATAAGAGCAGCACTAAATGAACTCAGTATACACACACACATACATATATGCACACACAAGTAACAATAATAATTAATTAAAGAAGAGATCATGAATTTGAAAGGGAGTTGAGGGGGTCATGGGAGGAGTTGGCAAGGAAAGGGGGTGTGGATATAATTTAAAATTCTCAAAAAATTTTCAAATTTAAGTTAAAAAATAAATTGGCATATTAATGAAACAGAAAAGGTAGTCTTACAACAAATTCTACATAAATATATAATATGGGGCTGAAGAGATGGCTCAGCAGTTAAGAACACTGACTGCTCTTGCATAAGGCCTGGGTTGAAATCCTGTCACCAACACAGCAGCTAACAACCACCAGCAACTTCAATTCCAGGGGATCCAGTGCTCTCTTCTGAACTCTACAGGTATTGCACAACATGAATGCACTTACATACATGCCAGCAATATGCTCATACACATAAAATAAAAATAACAAATAAAATATTAAAAATAAATACATATGTAAAATTGGCATAAACTTACAGCATCTAATACTAATTAAATATAAGAAAACAATTAACATATATGAATATAGATATGATGAAGTTGGTGCCATTATCAATTGGGGAATGAAAGAATGAAAAGATATTAAATATTCAATAGTCAAAAAAATCTGCTGGGAAAATTGGCTGATTAATTTGATAAACTATCCTGACCCACTCCATTATCATATCAGGTTGTATTAACTTTTTCATTTTCAAAACTGAAAAGCAAAATAAGTCCTATTTTGAGGTAAGAAAAACGTTTCTGTGTGTTAAGGCAATGAAGCAAAAAACTAAAAGGCAAAATCAGCTCATACAGATAAATATGAAAATGGCAGTAATCCAATAGAAAAAGAGAGTAAAATGTACATAGGCAGTTCATAGAAGAAACATCTAGTAGCACAAATATGTTTATCTTCACTGAAGATCAAAAATGCAAATTAAAACTAAAGGATATACCCATGTTTTTAAAGCTTTTATCAGATCAGTAAAATTTTGCTTTTAGTATAGCATTTTTATATCCCATATCAGCTATGTAGTTATAAAGAAAACACTTGAATAAAACAACCAATGCTAATAAAAATTGCTATAAATGCTGTGGAAATACATTTAAATCATATATCAAAAATCTAAAACATTTTCAAAAGGTTTCATCAATTAATTGGTTATCTTACAGAAACTGGATGCTAGTTCAAAGTGTTTATGCAAGGTTTGGTTTGGTTTGGATTGGATTGGTTTGGTTTGGTTTGGTTTGGTTTGGTTTGGTTTGGTTTGGTCTATTGTAGCCCACGCTGCCTCACATTTGCTATGCTGCCCAGGACAACCTTGAACTCTTGATCCTCTTGCCCCTGCCTCTTGAGCACTAGAATTGCAGACATCTGACAATCACCTCTGGTTTTATGTGCTGCTGGGGACTGAACCCAGGGCTTTGTGCATGTTAGGTAAGCACTCTACCAATTGAGCTGTGTGCCCATCCAGTACAAGTATGCTTTGACCCAGATTTATTTATAATGCTGAAACACTAAAGCCGGATATATTAGGATGACCATGCCTCCTGGTTTGCCTGCCATTCTGCTTGAGCATGATATAATTACTAACAGTATCTTCTTCCTCTCTCAAAAGTGTAGAAGGACAGAACACTTTCAGGTTTTGTTTTGTCTTTATTCTTCTTACAGGAATGTAGTGGAGGAGTAAGAGTTTTTGAGTATGTGTCACCAATGTGGGAACATTCGTATGTGCTGTGCTAGACCCTTTATATAAAACTCTTCATTTAGTTCTCCCCACGAGACTGAAAGTCATACAATTCTTCCATTCTACAGATGAGAAAATAGGGGCATAGAATGCTTAATGTTGTTTTCCCAGCATAATAAAGTTACTAAGATGTAACCTTGTATGTGAATTGATTAAAAGACTTAAAAAAATAGCTTGACATACAAGTTTGGGTTTCAAACAATCCCTCCTTGTGGGGACCTAAAGGCCCCACCTTGCATAGGTCCGAAAGGAAGTTACTGGGGGCACGGTCTGGCTTACTTTGAAAGTCTGAAGAATACTTCCGTACTGCTGAGGAGTGCATGATCAGCTCTTGACCATCCTTAAGACCCACCCTCAGGGGGGGGGGGGTTCCCAGGTGCCTTTATAAGCTCTGTAATACCTGTAATAAATGAGTCCCTGCTTGACTAGACTCCGCGTTGCATCTGAGTGTCCCCAGTACTGGGGGCGGCGTCGGCTGCCGAACTGCGTGCTAACTCATCCCCAATCATCATTGCCAATCATCATTACCGCGGGGGTCGATGGTTCGAACTCCCAGCAGTCCTGATGATTCAAAATAAGACAGGCAGGACTCATCTGACTATCGAAAAATGTCTGTGCTTATCTTCACATGACCAAGTTTCGAAACACGGGCTCCTCCATCTAAGGTCATTAATCGTCATTTTTTTATGCCAGAGGGATACAACTATCTTCTCCTTTGCTGGTGAGTTCCAACTCTAGGAAGGGTAGGGGAGCAGAAAACTACTTAGAACAAAAGCTTAAACTTTGTACACTTACAGTTTGTGTATATGGGTTTCCGAAATGGCTTTCCCTTAGAGAAGATAAATGCTGCTGTAACGCAGTTGAAGGTGGAGATGGGCCACAGAGTGGTGCTCTCAAAGCTCAGGACTGAAGCAGGAACCAGAGTTGCATTTCCCGTCCAGTTTCTTTCCAAACTCACATTGGTTGAGAAATGAGTTTGGTTGAACAGAAAACATTCACTACAAAAGAATTGCCAGCATTTATGAGATTTTCTATTCTATTTTATTTTTTATGGAAAAAGATTTAATAACTGCCAGGAGACCGGATTTCAACCTGTTCCAGCTGGTAGCTGGCAAGACATATTTTGTTCACTTCTTGCAATGACAAAGCAGAAATAAAATTCAGAAGAAATCAAGATTATTCTTTGTCTGCAATCCATTTAGAACAGAAAATGTTTTGAGAGGCCTTGGATATCAGTTTTCTATAGAACTGCTTTCAATTTAAACAGTGAATGAACACCACATGACCGGGAGGTGTGTGCATGCACGTGTGTGTGTGTGTGTGTGTGTGTGTATTCTTTTTCATTCATTGACATAAGCCTCCTAAGTTGTATCTCTACTCTACTCCTCTTTCCTCAAATAGCCAAGCATTCTCCTAAAGATCCAAACACAAACCTCCTGATAACCAGGGGTCTATAGCCATAGTGTGCTAGTAGTTAAGTCCTAACTTCTCCGCCTAACTTAGAAGACCTTCACATGCTGACCTCAAGTCTTACCTTTGTCAGTCTTCCCCACTCATACTCCTTACACTGCTAAAGTACTATCCCCTGTTCCTCAAACACTACAAACCGCAAAACTGTGCAGTTAGATGCACTGTGCCCATTAACTACAGTGTTAGCTAAACTTCGACTCTCAGTGTCTAAATCACTTTTGCTGGGAGGTAAGTCTAGGTCCCCCAATCTTTCCTCTTGCTACAGCTAGCTCATTATTTTGAAATTATCTTGTTGAAGTTTTTATTTTCCACCAATGTATTATGAGTTCTTTTTGAATTTTTGTTTTTGGTCTCCTTAAATTTACAACAATTTTTTGGTATCTAGCATAGTGGGAATCACATAATATTTACTCAGAAAAAAAGTGTTTTCAGACCTGGGCTTCCTCAGTTTCAGTTGACCTATTTACAATGTTTTTTGGTTTTAATAATGAAACCTGAAAAATCAATTCCTGTTGGTTTTCTTGGCTAGCTTAAAACTTATTTAAGGACAAGACAAAAACAATATACACATAACCTTAAAACGTCTATGGTCATAGTTTAGTCAACTAGCTTAAGGAAGAAAATATATATCTAGTAAATGTTTATCTGAAACTATTTGTTTTTTTACCCAAGCCTTATTCACATAGTACATGATAATTAAAAGTACCAGACTGGTGGGACTAACCTCATTGGATGTTTAACAGCCATAGTTTGAGGCCTATACTAATGTGGTCAGAGGGACTTAAAAGACAGTTTCTGCCCCTTGCCCTCCAAGGTTGACTAAGTTCCAGGGGACTATGGAACATCTCTCAAAACAGCCTGTGACTGTGATGAGTCACCTGTCCTCTTGTTCAGGGAGGCCATGGAGACCCCAAGAGATGGACTTGAATGCGTGTCCTGTCTACAAAGAGGAGGATCAACTCAGAGGAAATATCTCAATCATGCTTCCAAGTGAAGCCAGACATGGTCGAGCAGGACCTTTGACTTATCTTCACATAGATGAAACTGGTAAAAGAAAGGAGCCAGGAGCTCCTCCCAAGCCCATGTGACCCCTAAAGAAAAGATCCTCAAATGACCTTAAGTGTAAAAATAAATTGATTTATTTGGGCCAACCATATGGTCTTAAACACCCAAAAGGAAAGTATAACCAAAGAGTAAAGTCATCAGTATATTTCTTTAAGAGTTCAAGGGATTACACTTCCCAGATATTAGACTTAAGTCCACATAAAAAGTTATTTAGACAATTATTTCTCATTGATGATTTTGTTCCTAACCAGAAAGTCTAAAATGATGGATAAATTTGTTTTCTCCCCCCATCTAGAAGCCTTTGAGAGGGAACTGACACTGATTCTAACCACTCCAACAGCTATCAAAATACCTGAAAGTAAATCCTGAATCCATAACTCTAGAGTCCAGCCTTGGAAGACAAAAGAAAAATGAAGACGAACCCAATAGAGGGATGCTTTCAGAAGCCCTTGTCAAGAAGTTCCAATGGACTCTCATATGAACATTTGAAAATTGCCCTGTTCTGAATTTTTTTCTAGTTCTTGTCTAGAACTTGTAATGCTAATATCTGTGGCCTTTACTTCTCCTTAACATCTCCTATTCAGTATTCAAATACTTTGTTTTCCTCCTTGAGATAAGGGTTATGCAATTTGGGAGTCTTTTAAATCAACACTGAAGGGGTACTCCAATGGCCTCACTCTGTGTCCCCTGTTCAGCATGGAAGAAGTCAGAGCAGTCTGCGCCCCGATACCCTATTGGCAATTTAGGTAACCTCTTCAGAGGATGGTGTGATAAGAATAGGAGGGAGGAACTGGCTAGGCAGTTAGGGTAAAAAGACCCCAAAGAGCCAGGCATGGTGGCACACGCCTTTAATCCCAGCACTTGGGAGTTCGAGGCCAGCCTGGTCTACATAATGAGTTCCAGGACAGCTGGAGCT
>NW_008343079.1:697366-711341 GCF_000622305.1 Nannospalax galili
AATTCACAAGAAAAATAAATCAAAGAAGAAGAAAGAGTACATGAAGTTATCAGAAAAAAAGTGAGTTTGAGGGGAAGGAGTGGACATGGATTTGATCAAAACACCTTATATGCATACATGAAATTCTTAATAAATAATTTTTTAAAAACTTATTTTCCACTGCTTATAGATAAGATTTAATTTTAAATGTGAATTCAAATGTAAGACTTAATTTCTTTTCTTTTTTCTTTTTATTATTTTATTATTTTTATTATTGATTTATTTATTTTACATGAATGGGCACTATGCCTGCATATGTGTAAGTGCACATTTACAGTGTAGTGCCTGCAGAGAACAGAAGAGGGCATTAGATCCTCAAACCTAGGTCTTCTGCAAGAACAGCCAGTACTCTTAACAGCATCTCTCCAGCTCCTATTTTATTGTATTTTATTTTATGTGTATGAATGTATTGCCTGCATGCATGTGTGCACTCATGACATTCAATGTCCGTGGAGGTCAGAAGAGGATGTTGGATCCCCTGGAACTGATGTTACAGGTGGTTGTTAGCCACCACATGGGTGCTGGGATTCAAATCTGGTTCTTCTGCAAGAGTAATCAGTGCTTTTAACCACTCAGACATCTCTCCAGTCCCTTAATTTTTCTTTTATGAGATAAGGTCTTGCTATGTAGCCTTGGTTAGACTCCAACTCATGATCCTCCTGCTTTAGCCTCCTAAGTGCTGAGATTATAGGCTGTATCATTATGCCCAGCTAGATTTAATTCTTCTTATCCAGGGCTCTAAAATATCTAGATATAAGCATCATATATAGTAAATATTTGTTCACTAAATGATGTTTTCAAAAAGCCAGTAGTCAAATTCTTGTGATAAATGGACTGGTAGGCTGGAGGGCCTGGATTTCAGAGTTCAACACCAGAGTACCTAGTACCTGCATTCACACTGCATATAAGGAAGGTGAGAGATAGCATGGTGGAACTACTTAGTGATAGGAGCAGGGTTATCCCAACTTCTTGGTCAAGGCTTTGTGGCCACACCTGCTTTCTCCTAGCTTCAATCAGAATCTTACTTCTCTGTATGGAGTTACTCAAATTTAGGGGAAAATCTGGTTTTGAAGCTAAGTGGAATTCTGTATTCCAAGTCATAATTGAACTGTTGGATTTGAAGTTTAAATAAAGAGCTCAGACATTATTGATGGTTTAAGTCTATGTTTCCTTTTTCTGGGTTCTGATACCATCATATCTCAGTAGAGTGCACATGTCTTAGGTCAAAAATATTAGCTCTTTTCCTGTCTCTTATTTTGGGTTAGAAATAATATTTCCTCAGAAAAAATAAAGCTTCAATGTATTTACATATTTCCTATGGCCCCTGTGTACTATGATAGCATTATGCACTAGTTATAAGAGAGACCACACAAGTGGTATTCTCCTACTCTGTACAGGAACTGTTTACCAAGCCCTGGTCTATATGAAATCCAAGCCACCAAGAAATGGACACATTCACACAGTCAACCAGCTGTTAGAGCAACACATCAACAACCCCTGCATGGCTCACACAGCACTATCTCCATTAAATGTGTTCTGCTTTATCATATAGGATGTGCAGTATGAAGATACTATTTGTGTTAATGAAAAACTGGGTTATGTGCTGATGCCGAGTTGGACCGTGTTATTCTGCTCTTTTTTTATCACTTTCAGAAAGGAAAACTAAGACAATGAACTCACCTGTATTGATAGACCTCACAGTACCAGGGTTGCTGCTTCACGAAGAGAAATGCACACACCTGTACAATGCAGGTGAAACAGGAATTCAGAAATACAGAGAGCAGCAACTGTGGAGAAAGAAGTTGTCCTGCTGGTCGATATGGAGCGAGCTTTGGGTAGGCATGATTCAAACTCACTAAAAAAGACAAGTATTTTTTTTTGTCACAAATTCGTCTTTGAGAACAAAAGATTGAGATACACATTATCTTGAGTCTCATATTAAGATTCAGCTTGAGAAAACATGAATTGAAGGTTTAAAGTTACACAAAGCCAATTATGTAGCTGTATGTCCGTATCCGCCACCTTTGGCCTTCACCAATGCTTTTGTTCCATTTCCAGAAGTAACATATAATAGGCTGAAAAAATCCTATAATTAATATATTTACTGGATCACATGATAGTCATACTTTTTCTAGTGACTCATCAGAGTTGATGTGTAAAAACAGAAGATGGCTTTCCCATGGGATGGACAGTACCAATATCTCTCAATAATGATGGGAAAATGGAGTGTTGGGATGGGAGAGTATGCAGGCATCTACCTGGACTAATTTTCATATGCTAATTAAAAGAAAGCACCTGCTCTGTTATTCACCAATATTCTCCATGTACTTCGATGCGCCAGGCAATGCAGTAGATGTTCCCGGTGTGCTGTTTCTTTCTGAATATCCATGGAAACTGGGGGAGAGCTTGCTACTGCACATTCCTTTTGGTTCAATGGAGGTGAAGGGGCCCATGGAAACATTATTTCTAGATAACACTGTTAAAAGAAATTGCATATTTGACCCCAGGAATTTTTTGGCATTTAAAGTGTTTGGGAACGGCAAATTCAAAAGCACGTGTTTCTGTGAAGACGACTACATCCTGCTTAGATGCTGCATGTTCTAACAAACTGGTGAGCATGAGATGTGCTCTGATTTCATGACGGAGTAGGAAAGAAGTATGAGGCCAGCAGTTCAACATCACACCCAAGATTTATATGAGTTGTGTTTCCATCCTTATCTTATCTTCCTTCCCACCCTTTCTCAACTTATTTCTGGTCTTTGTTGCTGCTGCTGCTGTTTTCACATACAATGAAAAAAAGGAGAGTACACACACCTAGGCTTAGGCTTATGCATATATAGTTAGGCAGGGCAGCAGCGAATCAGTGTAGTTTGGAATAATAAAACCATAAAGTGGATCTCTATTCAATATGTGGTCTGGGATAATGATGTAAACACTCTGATTTGTCACTTTTTCATGTAAAATATGAGAACACTATAATATATAAATGGTCCTCAAAGGCCCTTCTAACTCATTTAATCTAAATCTCTATGACTACCTAAGGCTTTGCTACTGACATTCAATCTATGTCTCCCCAGCAGAGTGCTAGAAGCCATGAGGAATGGAGAAATGTGAAAGGTATTTTATCTGTCACCTAAGTTCTGAGTCCAGTGGAAGACACAGTGACTATGTAATACAGAATGTGGTGGAGCTTTGCCCCCAGCTCCCAAGACATTTGCTGGGTTTTGTGAATATTTTCCTTTTCATAGTGGACCCTGACAATATGTGTCAAGCTGACTGATGGATGGTTTGAAGAGAACTGGTGTTAACAATGTTACTCAGGAATGGAGCTGGCAACACCCCAAAGACCAGCTCCAAAGTTGGCGCTTCAAGCCACATACCTGCCTGAGATGGAAGAGGAGAGGCATGCTGGAGAGTGATTCCATCCTTGAGACAGATAATTTAACTACCTCCCCCTGTATTTCCTCAGTGTAGTTTGATGGATCTTGTTGAAGAGGACAGACGTGTTACTAGCACAGATTTCCACACAGACTAGGGTAGACTGAACTTCAAGATGTGCATGCTCTCAACTGGTTTCCTTCCTGACATCATATTATTTTTTCTTTGATTTTCTGTTTAATATGCCACATCTTACCTTATTTGCTGTACCTTTTGTCTTAAAATCTTACAGGAACAAAGTATGATATGTATAGGTTAGTAAATAAATAAATTGTGATGATATTCCCATTTTCCTGGGGACGTGGAAATATAAGGAGCCTTGATGAGAGCACTTTTATAGAAACTGTATCCAATGATCATTGACTTTTAAAGGCAGCAGATAGACATTCACTGCTCAGCTTTGAAGTTATGACTTGACTCTCTGATCTGGCCTAATTACACTTCAAATTGTGTCTCCTGCTGCTTCTTTTCACTTAACCCTACAGTGTGGTCAAAGTGAAACAATCATAGTCCAAATTTATCTACAGTCTTTGGTTCATGCTGCTTCCTTCTACTTGAAATGGCCTTCCTGGGAGGGAGAGGAGATAGAACGCAGTGATATAAATGGGGAGTAATGGAGAAGGAAGGGTTAAATGTGGTGGAGAATGGGAGGACACAGCAGAGGAGGGGGTATGGGGAGGGATAACTAACACTAATGGCTTTTGGGAAAAGTCCTGTATAACCCTACCAGTATAGAAGCTTCATAAAGTATATAGATGTACAATATAAAAAGAGTTTAAGTGGAACTACCTTATGATGAGGAGAGAACATCCCACCAGGCACCATAAGATCACAAATAAAGCTTTGAAGTCTGTGGCTCAGTGCCAGGAATGGACTCTATCTTTAGAAGCTGTTGACCAGAGTTCCCATAGACCCTCAAAATATACTGGCTATAGCCCTTGCTATTGGTTACCCACCAGACCATGATAGTAAAACCCTATTCCTGAAGACACTATATACTTGAGTCATAGAACAAAGAAGGACAAATCGAGCTGGCACAGACCTCAAAGCTTCATCTCTACTGGCTAACTTTCATAATGCTGTAAGGTGCTATGAATGCTACTTGAAGAGAAAAGCAATCATAAGTTGCGAGTTAAAATAACTGGCCTGGCAAGATAAGCCCACTATGCAATAGTGGCACAAATGTTATGTGAGTAACCAAGTGTTTTCTGATTAGATTCAAGGTCTTCTTCACAATATGGAAGCCATATCTGGCATTGATATCAGACCTAAGAACATGTGGCTAGATAGGTCACAGACCATAGGGTAGAACCTCCAACTATTATTCTGCTAAATGGACATAGCATTAAATCAACTCAAATGACTTATTGTTATACCCATAGATAAATGAATCTCTCAGCTCTCACCAGAAAATCTTGTTCTTGTAGCAGATGATGACTAACACTAGAGACCCATGCTGGTCAACATGCAGAGAATAAGAGATCGTGCAGTGCTTAGCACTGAATGGGATACCCATATCAAACCTTTCCCTCCTGAGACTCAGGGATTATTGTAGGAGAGGGGGCAGAAAGACTGTAAGTCTCTGGTTATGAATGATCAGAAGGAGACAGTGCTTTCCAGACAGCAGGGAAGTTGCTCATATGAATTCTCAGCAATGATGACAGCGTTCACAAACATCACATAAGCTCAAGCCAGACAATTTACAGCAAAGAGGTGGGGAAATGGATAGGAATTCCCTGGGCCTAGCTGAGGAGCTATTGACAGCTGACAGCTGTTGGGGGAAGGAGCAGGTTCTCTCTGAGGGTGTGACACTGGGAAGGTGGAAAGCTCCGGGGGATGAACTCACACTGAAGGGCATTTGGGGACACAAACTAGACTCAATAGGGCTTAAAAAATAATAGAGGACATGAAATCAGGCAGGGCATAGTAAGAGGGGTATACATAGGGGAGAGGTCTGAGTATGATAAAAATACATTGCATGAAATTCCCAAAAATTCAATAAAAATATATTTTAAGCTGAGCGTGGTGGTGCACGCCTTTAATCCCAACACTTGGGAGGCAGAGGCAGGCGGATCTCTGTGAGTTCAAGGCCAGCCTGATCTACATAGTGAGTTCCAGGACAGCTGGGGCTACAGGGAGACCCTGTCTTTGCAGATCATATGGTATTGTACAAAAGAGATTCCAAGATCTCACCAGAAAACTTCTAGAAATTATCAACATTTCAGAAAAGTGGTAGAATACAAAATCAACTTGCAGAAAAATCAGTAGACTTTCTATATACCAATAACAAGCATTCTGAGAAAGAGATCATGGAAACACTCCCAATCACAATATTCACAAAAAATCTAGGAATAAATCTAACCAAAAAGGTGAAAAAAGTTATTATTTTTTAAAATTATGTTTATGTGTGTGTATCTGTGTGTAAGTTTGTGCATGTGAGTGCAGTACCCACAGGGCCAAGAGAGGATGCCAGATCACCTGGAGTGGGAGTCACAGGCAGGTATGAGCCACCTGACATGGGTTCTGGGAGTAGAGCTTGGGTTCTCTACAAGAGCAGTACATATGCTTAACAGCTGAGCCAGCTCTTCAGTCCTAATCAAAAGATTTTTGAAGTCTACCATCCTTCCTGTCTTGGTGTCCTGTCTTCTTCCTTGAAGCTACCTCTGATATTTCTCTTCTGTCTCCAGTGCTATCTCTTTTCTAATTCCAGATTATCAGAGGAAAAAAAAAAGTCCTTTTTCTGAACTTCCAAAGCATGTGCTGTTATCAAGCCACTCTACGTTGAAAGTGTGTCTCATCCATTCATGTACGTAACCTGCTTCCCGAAACTCTCTAAACCTGAGCCACCAGCCTTTAATGTGCCACATAGCTATGTGCCTAACATGGAGTAAGAAAAGAAGCTGCTGTGAGAGGGTGCTTTCCTGTTGGGTGGAGTTTTGCTGGCCTGCATATTTGAGGACAGTGAATGATAAGTGCCAATTTAGCATGAGGAGAGATGATAGTGATGTCTCTGTAGATCTTGCAAAGGAGGTTCACACTCGTTCTTCCATTATAAACATGCTCCCTTCTCTACCTGATTCCACAGAAGAAAACTACAGTGATTATCAAGGGATACTTTCAGGAGAATTGAAAGGAGTAGCATAAAGTCTTGCCTTTGTCTCAGAATTGTCACAACCCAATGAGAGAGAGTCATAAGAAGTATTCAACAAAGTCTGGAAATGATATTGAGAGAACATTCTGGCCTTCCTCAACCTTCACGGTAGCAAACAGGAAAGAAAGGAAAGGGACGCTGTACATCTTTTATTTTGTAGGTGAGGTAGAAGCCATGGAACTTATACAGGCCAGAATTAGCCTAGCAAGAAGCTTCCCAATAAGGCAGGCTGCACAAGTCTTTGGGGTGTGTGACTGCAGATGGCATTTGAAGAAATGATTCCTGGCGGGGGGGGTCGAAAGGAGAGAGCATTCACTCATGTCAGAGAGATGGCCAGAACAATCCCCAGGGAAGCTCTGCAGAGCTTACCAATGAGCCCTGTACAAACTGCCTGAGCTCAGACACCTGCCATGTTAGGAGGCATTTGCCAGGAGGGAACTACAGCACTCAGTGTTAAACAAGAACAGCTTTTCTCTAGTTGCACCTATTTCCTGAAGTGGGGTGAAAAAGTAGGTGATGACATAAGGGAAGTACAGTGAGAGCCATGCCCTCGCCCACTGCTAGCACCAAGGCATAGGCGGGCCTAATCCAGAAGAAAAGCTATGAATTGGATAAAAACAGGAAATATTCATTTGAAGTCCCTGGATTTCTGGCACTGGAGAGATGGCTCAGCAGTTAAGAACACTGACTGTTCTTGCAGAAGACCCGGGTTTGAATTCCAGTACCCACATGGCAGCTAACAACCCTGTCCATGACTCCAGTCCCAGGGGATCCAACAGACTCTTCTATCCTCCGTGGGTATTGCATGATACGGGTGCACTTACCTACATGCAGACAATACACACATACATATAAAATAATAAATAAAATATAAAAAATAAAGTCCTTGGATTTCTTATATCTAAAGATGAGATCATTATAACCTGAACTGACCAGCAAACAATCTGCCTGTGGGACGACTAAGATTACAGGGATAGGAAAACAATGCTTGAAAACAGAGGATAAAAAACAAACAAAAATAGCAGTTTCCAACCTCTACCCTCATGATCACTGATTTCCTCAGACTTCAGCCCATTTATTGAGTCAGCTATGCTGTTGTTGAATAATAATCGGATAAAATGCTGTTCTCCTCATAGAATAGTATGCTTCTGATTTATCACTTTTGTGAGACCCTCATCTCCTAGAAGTAGTTACAGCAGTGCATGGAGTCATTTCAATATCCTCTTGAGCCCATGCTCAGAGGAAAGGCTGTTTCACAGGGTAACCAGCTGGCATGAGAGTCAGCAGGTTACCATGGCAAAGAGTATAAAGTAGCTCTACCTCCATGGCAGTCACCTCCAGAACGAATAGGCAAGTAAGTGTGGGGAACACCCAGAATAACTTGCTCAAGGTCTCCACCAATTCTGAAGCAAAGTAAGAACTGTTGCCCATGTTTAGGGGTTGCTAAAGACTCCATTCTAGCTGAACACATTTGATTCTTTTCAAATCACCAAGATGGCAGTGCAGTGAGACCGTTCAGCTGCTTCTGAGTCCCTCTGTGCCCTGTACTGTGATGTGCACTTCATAAGCTTCATTTTGTCTGACCTACTGAGCCCAATGAGAGTCTTTCATGATGAGTTCATTACTTATTTCTTAAATAGCATGCCAAAGGCCACAGAGGTTGGGAGTGCTAGGAGAGAGCCATGGCCTTCACCCAATACGGTCTGCTAGCTTAGTTCGTGGAATCGCCTGTTCTTTTTCATTTTAATATCATTCACACATAAATTATGCAAATTGCTTAAAAGCACCCAATATTATAGAGGGAATATCACTGATTCAAAATTATTCAGTCATATGAATGTTAATAACATATAGAAAAATATTTAATGAACTCCGAATAGACATTTCAACTCTTATAATCAAAATTGATATTACTTATATCTCAGATACTGGTAAATTTTGTCATTGTGTGGATATAATAAATGACTTCAATAACACTTTTGTGTTTTACGATGCTACCTGAAATTGTCAAGGTTGTTAGTATTCTTTGGTGCCTGATAGTTTATCTGTTATTTTTCATAACACGTCACTGTTGAACGAAGAAATGGAGGTGACAGTGCCATATTTTGTGTTCTCTGTTGGGGTAGTCACTTTTCTCACTTCGTAAGAGTTAGTATCAAGCCTCGTGTTCCTGGATCAGAAACACTTTATAAGTGTCATCTCAGAAGTAGGAACTGAGCAACAGCTGCTGTAAGCTGAACCTTACTTTGGAGAGAATCGTACTAGAATAAAATGTAAGCGTTCGCTTTCACACACTGAAAACCTAGCAGAAAACTAATTTCATGTCAACATGAAACACAACTGAATAACAGAAAGCGACTTATGGGTTTAAAAGATTCCCTTTTTGGCTTTCTTATGCATTTTTCTATGTACAAGATACAAAACTACAAAAACTCAGAATATTTGACAAGTTCTTGAGGCAAAGAGCTGTTTATTATCAGAATATTTTACTGCCCAGTCTAGAGACTCCAAGCTTGAAATAACTCCTAATATCACGTTCAAAAATATCATAGGCAATGAGGTTTTGGTAGTTGGGGTGCTATTTTCTTAAGAAGTTCTTTGTATGTTTCTAAAATTTCATATACAGATACAAGCAATGCATTTTGCTTAGCTAAAGAACTTACTTGTTAGGCAGACCATCAAAGTGATGGCTACATCTTGCATGAGATACTGGTAATTCCCAAAAAGTTGAAGTTGCTGAAAAAAAAAAGAAAAAGTATGTAATGCTGAGTGAGATGCACAGAGGAACATTACATAGCAATGGTCAAATCAGGAGTCCTTTAATAACAGCCAGCAGTCAGAGAGGGGGCTAATGACCAAAAGAACTCGCAACCCCGAGGAGAAGCAAGGCAGGGTTTACAAAGCTTAAAGCCATAATTACATCATGCCAGGGGAAAAATCCAATAACCATAGTTACATCAAATCACCATAGTTACACCAGACTAGAGGCAGGTAAGTTAACAAAGAGATTTTCAGGTAACAAAAAGTTTCAGTTAGGCTGGGTGGGACTGCTACCTGAACATGCCACCCAGCTACTTAATAAGTTTCCCAGTATTGTAGAAACATGTACTCCCTGAAACTGCCTGAATAAGATGTTCTACCTGGCTGGCTGCAGTAGGAAGGGCTGGGCAAAAACAGATGGTAAAGCAAAAGTCAGCTAAAACAAAATGGAGTTAATTTTGTAGTTTTGCCATTTAAGTACAAATTGGCACTAACACCACAATGTATCAGTATAGTACAATATTCTTTTTTTAATTCTTCTTGGGCCTTTTTGAGACAGGGTCTCCCTGTAGTGGGGCTGGCCTGGAACTCACTATGTAGACCAGGCTGGCTTCAGACTCACAGAGATCCACCTGCCTCTGCCTCCCAAGTGCTGGGATTAAAGGTGTGCCCCACTATGCCTGGCTGTACAATATTCTTGTAAAGCACTAGCAGGAAACTGTTATTTCTTTCTTCTGTTCAAAAGATAATACAAACCTACATTCATCAGCATTTAATTAGACAAAATGAACCCAGTAACTTTTTTCCCAGTGTTTAACCGAAGTCTTTATTTGCAGTGGCTCAGTCAGTGCAGAGGCCACCTCCTATTGGCCACATTAACTCTCAGCCTATACCACTAAATCCTCAACACAAGATATCAAAGTGTGAAAGTCCCTAAGAGAACAGTAAACAAAAGTTGAAGTCAGTGCCTCAATTTACTCCACCCTCGTTGGTCTCCATTCTTGACTATGGATTGAGTTCACAACATAGTGCTCTTGGACCCCAATCATGTTCACAAACTGAACAAGGGCACTTCCCTATGTAAACCCATTGCAGACTTCAGTCTGCTTTCTTAAGTTTTGGGTAGGCACAGAACTTAACTTTTCAGTTCACATTTTTGGAGCTGAAATAGTTAAGCATCAAAGTCAAATCATTACTCTTCTGGAACTTTCCTTCTGGACCTTTTGTGACAAGGCCTCTGTATCTGCTTCCTATCTAAACTGTAATCTGATTCTGAACACATTACAGATTTCCCTATATGGAAATATGACAGGCCTTTCCAAGAGTCATCTTAGTCACCAGAAGCTTCTGGGATGAGGTCATAAGAGGATGCTCTCATACAGCTCTAGACAACTAGAGTGGATGACTTCTCAGTGAAGTGTGATTCCTGCTCCACCTGTCGACATGTCAGCTCTGCTTTCTACTTTATGAAATGCGGCAGTAGGCACATGTGTTCCTCACATTCCCCAACTCTTTCTGTGTTTTTTATTTATGTGTTGTGCGTGTGTGTGTGTGTGTGTGTGTGTGTGTATGTGTATGTGTGTGTTTTATTGAAACAGAGTCTCTCAATGAATCTGGAACTTACCAATTGGCCAGACTGGCTAGCCAGCAAGTTCCTGGGATCTTCCTGTCTCTGCCTAGCACTGGGAGTGCCAACATCTCAACTTTTTATGTGGGTACTTGGGATCTGAAAGTAGCAAGCACTTTACCCACTGAACCATCTCCCTAGCCTCTATTTATTTCTTCTTAGCATTTTCCCTCCTAGTGGTAAAATCACATACATGAGGAAACAGTGTGAATGAAAGTCCCCCCAAAAATACATGCATCTTCAAACTGATTATGCAAGGTTGATCAATTGATTAGAACCTCAATGATAGTAGAGAGTTTGGAATACTGGAGGTCTAGTGCCTAATTACAGTTTATCCTGGGCTATCTTTAGCTTCCTAAAGAGCCATGCCTTGTGTTTGACCTAACATCCTGTGACTTATAGTTAAAAACATTTGGGAATGTATTAACCTAACCAAACCCTAACATCTACTTAAAGTTAAGTAGGTCTAAGGATGCAGTCAGACAGCATCTACGACCTGTAGCAGAGTTCTTCCCACTTTGCTCTAACCCACCTCTCTGATGTCTCCACCAATATATTTGAAAGTGTCTTGATTTATGATCTTTGTCCTGTTATTATAAAAATTTCGTGAAACTGTTTCCACGTTGGAACATGGAATTTGGGGTAACTTGAATCTGTGCTCCTGGGCCATGGTTACTCATATTTGGCTCCAGAACAAGCTCTTATCCCCTTTGAGGTGAGGGTTGTACCTTTGGGTTGACAGGAGCAAGAAATGTCCAACAGGAGTTTTAGATTTTGCTCTAAGAATAGCTTCCATAGAACCATGGAAACCTCAAAAACCAGCAAGTCTAACTTCCAGGAGGCAGGAGCTGGCCAAGGTCAAGATACACTTTGTGTTTTGGATGGAGATAGACCTTGAATCATGTTTCCTGGTTCTCAGTTTAGTTCTTATCCCTATCCCTCCCCACCCAGTGGCCCTTAGCCCACTGTGCTTGTCCTTGCAAGCAAATAAACTTCTCTGTGGTCTCCTCATTCACTTCTTTTTGTTTTTTCTTTTTTCTTTGATGAGACAAAGTCTTACTATGTAACCCTGACTGGTCTGGAATTCTCTATGTAGGCCACCCTGATTTTGAACTCACACCAATTCACCTGCCTCTGGCCACTGAGTGCTGAGATTAAAGGCGTGTGCTGCCACACCAGGCCCTTATTCACCTTTTTTTTTTTTTTTTCTTTTTGGTCTTTTTGAGACAGGGTCTCCCTGTAGCCCCAGATTTCCTGGAACTATGTAGACCAGGCTGGCCTTGAACTCACAGAGACCCACCTACCTCTGCCTCCCAAGTGCTGGGACTAAAGGTGTGTGCCACCACACCTGGCCCATATTCACTTCTTAAATATCCCCAAAAGCAATAAAATAGTTTTTTTTTTCCCTCCATGTTCTTTAAGCCTGTTGGATCACTATTATTGAAATAATGAAGATTATTTTCAATCTATACAGTTTTTCCACATAGCTAACTAACTTTTAAATGAGTCCTTTTTAAGAGTAAATTTCAGTTTTAAAGAATTGCTAATCTTTTGCTGATGATATGTCTGTGTTAAATTCTGAGTAGGCTTAAGAGTAAGGCCTGAGTATGGGAGATTTTTAGCATTCCAGTCATTCTAAATAAAATCCAGCAACTTCTCTTCCTTTTTATCTCTTTTGAGTCTTTTGCCAAAAATATTCCACAGTTTGAGACAGATCCATTTCCTGCTGAGTTATATTTAGGCTTCTTTGAAGCTCTCTTTATACACCAAGGGAAGAAACAGGGGCTTACAGAGGTCAAGAGTCTCAGGTTATCCAGAGAAAACAAACACCCTAGAAAACAGATCCACAGCTAGTGACTTCCAGCCCCACATTTCACAAAGCACACCAGGTTCCCAAGTTTGTAGGCTCCTCTTTCTAAGCAATGCCATATATTTATAGAACATTCAATCCTGCATGGGAGCCACATCCCAAAGCATAAACCAGGGGTCTAAGTACAATTAGAACAGAGAAGAAATAATCTTGACTCATACCCAGTAGAGAAGTGATGTTCCAAAAAACTGGATGATGCCGTACATGGTCAAGTATTTAAATACACCAAAAGATGAAACCAGAGCAGCCCGGCCTTCCCTGTTTAAAATAAACAAGCACAAACACCTGATTATATACCCTATACATCACCTAGTTGTCTTTGTATTTCAAAAAGGAGTTCTGTTTTTTAAATTAATTTCTTCTTTGAAAATTTCACATCAGCTAGTTGTGGTTCCATGTTAATCACCTGCTGCATAAGGAGGCTTCTCGGGTAAGAGTTAAGAAATGCATTAATCTGTGGGTGTACAGTAAATCATTAGGGGGTCATTTTAATATATATTTATTTAGCAGAATAATAGTATTAGGCTCTCCCCTATGGCCTGTGACCTCTCTAGCCACATATTCCTAGGCCTGATATCAATGTCAGGTATGGGATAGAGAGTAAGAAACTGCAGAGTGATTACCCCTGAATTGGACACCTGTATCACTTCTGCCTCCAAAGGCTCAGGGATTATTGCAAAAAAGGTGACGAAAAGATGGTAAGAGCCAGAGGTGGTGGATGACCACAAAGAAACAGTTTTCCAGTCCACTAGAAAGTTACTTATGTGAACTCGCAGCGATGGTAACATGCACATGTCCCATGAAAGCTCAAGATAGACAAAATCTCAGCACAGATGTTGGGAAGTGGGGAAGAAATCCCAACCCTACCTCAAGAACTATTGGCAACCAATGGTTGCTGCGAGGGAGGCGGCCAGTCTCGTTTAAGGGTGAGACTCTTGGCAGGTTGACCAGGCTAAGAGGATGAACCCACATGAAAGAGCATTTGGGGACACACACATTTGACTCTATGGGAGATAGATGATAGATAGATGATAGATAGATAGATAGATAGATAGATAGATAGATAGATAGATAGATAGATAGACATATA
>NW_008343079.1:711446-738865 GCF_000622305.1 Nannospalax galili
GTACATGAAATTGGGTGGGAGATAGTAAGGACAGATAGAGAAGGGGCTCTAAATATGATTAAAATACATTATATGAAATTCGAAGAAATTCAATAAAAAAGGAAAAATAAAATATTTTTTTTAAAAAAAAAAAGGAAATTTCACATGCCCGTAATACATGTTGTTCATTAATTTCCCTACTTTCTCTTATCCTCCTCCCACCTTCCCACCAAGTCCACATCCCACTTTCATGGTTTTTGTCTTGTATTTGGTTTTGCTTTGTGACCCACTGGGTTTAACCAGAGCTCCCCGTGTGAGCACGGGTGCAAAGCTAGGAACTGGAGCACCAGTAACTCACCAGTGACTGCCACTGGCTCCACTGGGCTGGGGATGGCTTCGGGCGGGGGGGAGCGCTGTGAGCTTGCCCAGGGCAGTTCATGACTGAATGTTAAGGGACTTGGTCTTATGTAGGTCCACACAGGCAACAGCAACCTTTGTGAGTTCACAAGTGCCATGCCCTCACCATGCTCATGACAGACCTGTTGTTCAGTCCCTATGTTCTTTCCACTTTCTTCCATGGTGGTTTTGCACCTTATAGGAGGTAATATGGGTATCCCACTTAAGGCTAAGAAAGGAGTTAATTTTTTTTAATTAATTGACATTTTTATTAAATTATGTGGATTTCTTAAATGAGAAAATATTTAAGAAGTTAGGAGCTTACATAGAAGAACACATTCCCAGCTTCTCAAAGAAAAAAAATCAATTGACAAAAATGAGCCTATTTACTTCTCAAGGGTTGGGGTAGCTAGTAGTGGGTGCCCCCTCCATTAGGTTGCTAGAATCTCCCTATTGTCCCCTACTGGGGAAACTGGAGTTCATTGACTCCACCATTGCCCTTCAAATCAGATTCTATAGGCCGTATTACATGTTTAAGAGAGTTCATTAAATTGCACCAGGGCCTTGGGGAAGAGGTGTGGAGATGAAAGCAGATCTAAATGTCATCAAACTACACTGTACAAAAATGGCAAAAATTCAGTAAAAAATGCAAAAAATAGCAGTAAAGCTAGGATGTATTAGAATCAGCCCATACTAATCATGATTCGATGATGGACATGGCCCCCAGTTCTCTGCTTAGTAAAGATGCTCTTTTACTAGCTTGAAATTTGCCATGGTCCAAGTATTTGCAGCAGAGAAATCCCAAATGCTACCAAGTGGAGCCTTTTCTTTTTCAGAAAGGAGTTAATTTTTAATTAACCTATTGACACACATCCACTTAGTCATTGATTCATCATTTTAATTATTTCTTTAATTTTATCTTTATCTTTTAACAGTGCTGGGAATCAAACCCAAGTCCTTCCACATGCTAGGCAAGCATTCTATCACTGAACTAAATGCCCCCCCAAGAGATCTATTTAACCATTCTTGTGGGTTTTTAAATTTTTTATTTTGTGTGTGTGGTAGATGCATATAAGTATACAGGTATGTGCACCTATGTATTACTCGCATGTGGAGGCTCGAGCAGGATGTTGGACATCTTCCTCTAGTCCTCTCTACCTTGCTGATTTGAAATGGGGTCTCTTGCTGACCTGGAAGCCTGCTGTGTAGGCTAGGATAGCTGGTTTAGAGCTCTCAGGATCTTCTTGTCTCCACTTCCCACTGGAGTTTCCAGGCACACACAGCCGTGCTCAGCTTTTTATGTGGATGCTGGGGATTTGAACTCAGTCTTCATGCTTACACAGCACATGCTCTTACCCACTGAGCCCTCTCTCTAGGCCCTTGTTTTAATTTCTGAGACAGGGTCTGATATAGCTCAGGCTACCATTGAACTCCTGATTCTTCTCCCTCCACCTCTTCATGTTGGGATTACTACATCTACCACCATGCCTAGTTTATGCAGTGCTGGGAATCAAACCTAAGGCTCTGTGCATGCTAGGCAAGTACTCTACCAACTGAGCTATTTAATCAAGCCCTATTTAGTCTTTCATTCATTTGTTCATTCTCCTCTTTAATCTTTACTTCCTTCATTGATTCTTGACCTACTTTTACTTAGGTCTTATGAAGTATCAGTGTTAAACTAGAAATCATTATAGAAGGATATAAAATGAATCAGGCACTGTCCTTTCCATGAATACTATCATGCATAGTCTAAGCATAATACAATATTATGATTTGCTACAGTGTCAAGCATTTATTCAATAATAATTCTATCTTAACAACACATGCTTCCTGGAATTGAATGTGGGTTTAAGAGGCTCTAAGACACAGAAAGCTAAAGGAAGGGTGTGCTCACATTTTATGAAGAGTAGACGGAACTCTAAAATTTGAGATAGTGGGGCTGGAGAGATGGTTCAGGGGTTAAGAGCACTGACTGCTCTTGCAGAGGACCCAGGTTCAATTCCCAGCACCCACATGGTAGCTATGAACCATCCTTAACTCCAGGGGAATCTGACACCCTCTTCTGACCTCCACAGAATTGCACGACACAATGCACTCACATACATGCAGGCAATGCACTCATACACACAAAATAAAAATAATAAATAAAAAATTAAAATTTGAGATGGAATGAATTCTGCTGGATATGATATTGCTGAAAGAAACCAGTGTAATAATCAAAGATGGTGTCGCAATCAAGGCTGTAGAAAATACAGCCTAGAGTGTTTCTATTCCTCCTTATAAAAAAATCATCTAGCTGATTTTTGTTGGATGGTGGATTATAGTGGATCAGAAGCCAACGTGAGGATGTAAGTTGCATCCACCTCTTCCCAGAGCATACATGAACCCATATGGAAAGGAACCACATCAGCTTCATTTCTAGTCCCTAGTGACTCGGGCATCTGCTTGGATCAAAGGTTTTGTAACTATACAGAAACGTAAAAAGGAAAATCTGAAAGCCAAACTACTAGCCACCTTGCTCCAGGCAAGGTGAGTGTTTGGGTGGGAGATGGTCCAGACCACCTTGAGCAGATGTTTCCCAGCAGGCTGTGAGGGACTAGCATTTGTCTTCAACAGAGGATGGAACAGAAAACAAATTGAGAAGAGAAAATCATGTGAAATCTGGGTTGACTTCCCAAGTTTGACATAAATATGATTTCATCATTTTTCTATTAAGACAGCCAAATTCAAAGCAAAGTGCAAACTACCGTTTCAATGCCAGGATAAAGGCTGTCTTCATAAACTTCCAGAATCACTGTCATTCTTAATGATTATAGATTTTAAGTAGTCCACACATTTAACTGTACATTGTGCAAACATCCATCTAATGCTCTGATGACAAAGCTTAGTGTTATATACAATGTTTGAAATAGAAAACAGTAAGATACAGCTTTGCCCTGGAGACTTGAACCAGTGACTCATGCTTCAAGGATGGAAATGAAAACCTGTGGGCCTAGACCTATACATATAAGACTGTGTACCTCATCACTCCTCTACAGTTCTTTCTCAAGAATATTGTGCATGCAGCATATGAAAGGAGAAAATGAGCCTTGAAGAGCCGAACCATATCTAAGCTTTGTGAATCTGGGGTGTATGAAAGCAAAGACTCTACCCTGAAATCTTAGTAAGTCACTTGGCCCTAAAAGAAATTTTATATCATGACTTATATTTGAAGTCACTATATTGTATTCATAAATGCATATTATATGGACTACAGTCATGAGATAGAACATATGAAGTTCAAGTGTCACTCAGGTTTAGTTGAATCAGATGGGCTCTTTAATTGAGGGGGTCAATTATCTGCACAAGCCCTCCACACATAGATCTCCAGGTCAGCTTCTTTGAATCCCATCTGAGAAAAATTGCTGTCCAGTTGGGCTCACTGGTCCTTGTACCACATGCTCCAGTCACAATTTGGCTATTAAATAGAGATGATTTGACTTTCCTATTTGCCCCTTAATTGCATTTAAAATGTAAGTAGAAATTGGGGCTGGAGAGATGGCTCAGCAGTTAAGAACACTGACTGTTCTTGCAGAAGACCCGGGTTTGATTCCCAGCACCCACATGGCAGCTAACAACTGTCTATAACTCCAGTTCCAGGGGATCCGACAGCCTCTTCTGTCCTCTGCAGGCATTGCACAACATGGGTGCACTTACCTACATGCAGGTAATACATGCATACACATAAAATAAAAATAATAAAATATTTTTTAAAAATATATAAGTAGAAATAAAGTTAGAAGTAAGTGGAGTTAAGGAAAATAAACATGTTTTCTTACTTCCTCCCCCTTCCCTAGTGAAGCAACAACGTTACATGAAGTTGTAACACTGTGCTTCTATGGCAACAGTTTGGATATTTTACACTTTGGAATCATACAATAATATTTGGGAAGCTATCTAATGATATTCTCTTTCTGTTTCCAAACACATCCCAAACTCCTGAGAAAAATGATTCAGGAAATATCTAGCATATGAAATAAAAGAAGGAGAAGAAATACAGTAAGAACTTAAATATCAAGGCCAATTGTCAGCAGTCCACTGGATACACCCATCTATTCCTTAAAACTCAATAAAAGTCACTTTTTGTGGGGTGTGACAGCATTCAAGTTACAATAAAGACCTCTTAACTGGTACTCCGATAACACTTCACCCCCACCTCTCCTTTATGACTTCAAGTTAGAGGCCAATGCTATTTCCAGAGTCTGAGAATGAGCCCACTAGTGGCATGAAAGCAAGGGGAACACACGGCTTACCTGATGAGATGAGGCACACATTCAATGTTGGCTGTTTTCGAGGTGAAGGGGGAGGCCACAGATGCTTCCTGTTCTGACAGCGAGATGCCCGCATGAGCCATTTTCAAAGCCTGGAACAATCCATTCAAGTCAAGCCATCACTCCTCAGGCTGGACTCCAACTACTCAAATATCAAGACTGTTCATTACACGAAGTCATAACACTATGCTTGCCCTTCTCTGGATCTCTAGGCATGCTGTCCCATCACCCTGTCCCTCCTGGTTCACAAAGTCCCTGTGAAAAAGGTATTGATTACATCATGATCCAGAGTAAATGAGTGTATGTGTGTGCATATATGTGCACACTTCTACACGTGCCCACATAAAGTACTGGCAGTGCAATATGTAGATATTATCAGGAAATGGAAGCACTTATGCAAAATCTACAAAAGGAAGACAGAATATGGATGGTCATTGGTTGGGGACTTATAGTATCTCTGCTCTTAACTTAGCAGGTCCATCTTCATGAGAAAAATGGGGAAAGATATCTAATCCCCACATTTCTCTCCTCTGTTTGAGTCAGTCCACTAGCAAACTTCTGGTAAGGAGTGTGGAACGCACAGCATTACCACTGGATGCCCTAATCAGGTGAGACTTAAATACATTGCAGCCTGTGTGTTGTGTTGACTCACTGAAATGAGGACTCATTCATTTCTTAGGAAGACTAAAAGCTGTCCAAAGACAGAACACCCTGATCCATAAGCAAGCCAGAAATCCCCTATCTTACAAGAATTGTGTGGCCATGATATGAGGTTTTGTATTGAGGTATTCTGTAGTTCTGGTACAGTGGTTTGGGAAGAATTATATTCAAGTTCAATAAATCTCAGACCATTGCCTCCCTCTTCTTCCTTAGTGTTTAATATCTCTATTATGTAACTTAGGAACATCTACCATATGCTAAGGCTAATTTGATGCATGATTCTTCCATCAGTCAATCAATTCTGGGGGGACAGACACTATGAATTTTTTAGCATTTGATATCTTAATTTTGTTGTAAATGCTTCATAATAGGAATGGGTATTAATCCTGGGTTGGATGAATAGGCTAACAACTAGCTTCTCATGAAATACAGGCAGAAAAATTTATTATAAATCTTTAAATATAAGCACATTTTTACAGAACATTGGGGAACATATTTAAGAGTAAAATAAAATGAATAACCAAGTCTTAAATATTTCATAGACTTTAGAAATGCAAAGCAATCCCCTTTCCCCCCTCTACTCCCCCTCCCTTCTCCCAGATAATCCTCTTCTTCCTCCTCTTCATCTTCTTATTTGCAGTGCTAGGAACTGGGCATCACACATGCTAGGCAAGTGCTCCACCACTGAGATTTACCCTCAGCCCTGTTCTTTAATTCCTGTCCCACAGTTAGCTTTTAAAGTATGTCACTGGGCACATTGACTCTTATTTTATCTGAAACGCAGAATATCAAATATATACTGCTTTTCTGTTGTGTATGAAAAATAATATGAGACTCATTTATTTTGGGTTTTGCTATAGCATACAATAAGCAAACTGTTTAAGGTTTCAGTCAATGTAACAATTGGGGAGAAACCTAATTTTTGAAAATTAACCTCAGAGTGGAAGTTTGCTGGGAATAAACGCAATTTTCACGCAATTCAGAACTTTATGAGTTTCAAACTTTTCTTCTCTAAGGCTTTATCAACTATGAATAGGCCACCTCCTAGAGGCTTCCTTTCCTTATTAGTGACAGGAAAGGTTTGAACCAAATAATCTTGTAAAGTCAGCAATGGGTCTAAAGCATGGAAAAGTAACCATCATCTCCTCATGGTTATTATTCTAGTAATTGTCAGAAAAGAGCTGGAAGGAAACCCTTTTTCTATTTCGAACCCATGGTCAGGAAGAGGTAGGTGTGTACAGCAGGATGGTCAAGTGGATATTGGTGGAAGGGTGAAGAAGCAAGTCCCAGGGGACCTTAGGTTGCTCAAGAGGGATTCTGAAGAGCTGCCTGTGTTATCAGAAGACACTTCTACTCACCCCACAGTCATTGGCTCCATCTCCACACATGCCCACATAATAACTGCATAGGAAAAGATGAAAAATTAATAGCTCAGCCATTCCCTTAAGTCATAACTAACTCGTGTGTGTGTGTGTGTGTGTGTGTGTGTGTGTGTGTGTGTCCCCTGAACACAAAAATTGACTTGGAGAATCCCAGTCCAAGAGGCAAAAGATCTCTTATTTAACTTAACTTTAACTCAATCACTCTGAAATGACAGTGATACTACCAAGGCCATCAGCAAAGAGAGCAATCACACCTTTGATTGTGTCTACCATGAGCAAACTCAGCTCAAGAACATGAAGTCATGATTGTCAGGGAATCATAATTATAGCACCTCCCACTCAACGGAATGCTCAGAGCACAGCCCAACCAGGCTGGGTTACTCTTACTACTGCTGAGACTTTAGAGTTCAGGCACTAGGATGAGGACTGTTCGGCACACAATTTAACAGAGACAACAAGCACACACGTGTATTCCTGTTCATCTCAGGGTGGCAGTGAGGTAATATGCACCCCATCTGATTGCATCCATGCAACCAGGATCTAAATAGAGAAACAAAAAGTGAAGCTGTTGACAGGGAAAGGAAGTTCTTACACAGGCCAGAGTTAGTCTTCTGTTATGAGCAAATAACACATTATGGAGAGTGAATCTTGGCACTAGTAAAAATTAGTAGAATTTTGTACAAAAGGCATAATGAGAGATAAAAATAAAGTTCTCTTAAACAATTCTTATCATTAGTTGGCATATAAGTTGTCTTTTCTATAGGTCAACAAAATGGTGAAATGTAGAAAAATTCAGTCTAATGATGATGGAAATCACAAACATTTATATTTCATGGCATCGCCACTTGTTGAAACAGTTTCCTTTCTTCAGACTTAGAACCCACGACCAGTCCTTGTATCACACCAGGAATCTTACATCTTCTAGTGTTTCCTGAATTCAGAATCCACACATCTTGCTGTGCATTACTAAGGGTAAAGCCGCAGAGAGGAAGGTGGTAATGAAGAGGACAGCTCATTCTGAGGCAATGTGTGTCTTCCTGAGTCAATTTCATGTTAGGGGGATATAGCTTTTAGAATATCTGTTGACAAAATTTCTCAGACATTTGAGATAAGTAATATGATTTTATTCTGCCAATATCATACAATGACCATGCAAGTCACGTAGACTAGTCATTTAGACACTAGTCACTTACCCAGCCTGAAAGCATATAGAAGTTAATAAAGTAACATTTGAGACTTAGGCAGTAAAATCTGATAGTAAGAGGCAGTCTCCTGATTCAGATACAAGCTAGCAACAATTATCTCAAGTTTCACTACCTACTGTGTGTGCCCTTTGCTTTCTGAAATCTTCAGGCCAGAAACTGTAACACTCAAATAATACAAATAATAGGTGGATCTGGTCCCTGTGTGGAAGAATCATTCCCTTCATATATGACTTGGTCATTTGTGCTTTTGAGAGTAACAAGAAAGGACTTTCTGAATTTAACCCCTATCTCGAGCCTCTGCCAGCTTCCGTTTCATCAGAGGATCTTGGAATTATTCACACGTCTTCTAATGGACTAAGTGTCTGACTTCAGAAGAGGACTCATGCGGTTTCCTGCTTTTCTCACTCCACAAACCCCCATTCTTTTCCCCACATTTAAACAGGCAATCTTCCTGTAAGATAGGCTTTACAGGCCCCCAAATAAATGCCCTTTGGGGTAGTCAGCTTCTAAAACGGCCCCCACTGGTCCCCAGCTCCTGATAGTCATGGTATTGGAAAATCTACTCCCTTGAGTATAGGCAGAACCTAGTGACTTGCTTCAAATGAAGAGAAGACAGCAAAACTGTTCTAAGATTGGGACAACAACCCTCCCTCCCTCCCTCCCTCCCTCCCTGCCTGCCTTTGTCTTTATCCTCTTTCTCCCCCCATCTCTAACTCTCTTATTCTTCCTGCTTTCTCATGCCTAGGGAAGCCAAACAGTCACCTTAGGAACTTTCTTAGGAAATGGCCCATGTCTCAAGGAACGGAGGTTGGCTTCTTCTAACAACCAGTAAAAAACTGAGGCTCTATTCCAACTGCACATAAGGAACTGAATCTCTATCATGTGAGTAAGGTGGTGGCAGAGCTGTCCCAACCAGAGCCCTGAGGTGATTCCAGTTCTGGATGACACCTGATTGCATCCTTTTATAATTGCATCCCTGGTTCAGGAACTAAGGCTTAGCTGAGCCACATCTGGTTATCTGATCCACAGAAACATAAAACCACTATGGTGGGGCATTTGTTACGCAGCAATGGAGAACAAACACATCCTCCTTTCATGCATGCCACCTACTTTAATTTCTGAAATTCTTCAACAAGGCTTGATTTCTGCCCTGGAGACATTCTTGCAAAAATCGTTCCATTTACTAGAATCTAAAGAGAAAAATCACAATTACAATAAGGTTAGGAGGAAGAACATTTTAAAAATAAAAGTCTAGAAAAGTCATTTCTGGCCACTGATTTAATACAGCATTGGGTAGTATGTCATTAGCCCTAATGTCAGGAAAGGTGATAAAGAGATATAATGCTTCAGCATTGAACTTTCACTCTAAGTACTCCATCACAACTCTATTATTTTTGGACCTTTTTCCCCCAAGAAGAGGTGACTTCTAATTAATAATAATCACTGAGAAGCAGAGAATAGGAGTAAAATGCTTCAGAAGAGGCTCTGCTGCTGACAGAGAAGAGAGGGATGGACCAGATGTTAAGGCAGGAGGGTCAGTTCTCAGCTCTGTCCCAAGTATCTGTGCAAACCTCAGGCAAGTGACTTAACCTCTCTGAGTTATCTTTACAATAAGGAAGTAGAATGGAGCTTTCTAAAAGCCTTTAGGGTCTATGTTCTTTGGTCCTTGACTAGTAAGGTGACAGAATATTTCAGATTCCATAGGTCGCTGCCCTTAGTCTGTGAACCAAGTAGCCCCACCATATTGACAACATAATCCTGCACAGCACTATTTCAAAGCAGGACACACATAAGACAGGATAACAAATGATTTCGAAAATAAACTGTGGTGTCTTTATTTCCTTCTGCTGTAATTTAAGACTCCAGCCATCAAGGAATGGAGTTCAGCCTGACAGTCCGGTGGCTTTCAGAGAGGCTAATCTACAAGACAGACGGATGCTTAAATCTATCTGGAATTTGTCCCAGATGGGGAGGGAAGGCAGGAGGGATGCTGGTGTTGGAAGGGCCACGGGGTGAGAGGATATACCAGAACTGAAAGCCTCAAAGATGGGTGATGTGTTTGTGTAGGGCCTGGTGGGAGAATTGGAACACTCTGCAAGATCAAGGTGCCTTCAAAGGTGCACAGTCTCAAACCCTAAGCCCACCTCAGTGACTGACACCTTATTTTTATGTTCCACTCATTTAAAGACCAAACACTCAATTTCTCCAGTACTTACTTTGGGAAGCAAACTGTAGAAATGCTGAAATATCACTTGGTATGACTTCCCACTCAGTGCAAAATGGTAGCACTTCTCACCAGGTGCAGAAATGTTCCCAATATTAATAAAGGTTTCCTAAAATCAAAAGGCATTACTTCTACACTGACTCCTAAGCAGTGTCTGCTTTCCTGTGTTTCAGGGAAGAAAACACATTTGTGTTGCATAACAAAATGAGAGTCAGCAAAGGCAGAATGGTTAACTTCTCCGGGGAACTTTGACTCTAGGAAGAAGACACGCAAAATCCACCCCAATAATAGCAATATGCAGTATGGATTCTTTCCTGTGATGGGGCTTTTGAGAAACATCTCAAGGTACCAATTCAGAGTCAGAGGGAAGAACATAAGCTGTTTTTCAACCTCCTCCTCCTCTTTCTTTCCCCCTCCTCCTCTTCATCTCCTCCCCTCCCCCTCTTCATGTTCCTCCCCCCCTTCCCTCTCCTCCTCCTCCTCCTCCTCCTCATGCACCTTTGTGTTTCCTAAGATTTCATACCATTCATTTGCTTAGTTTCATTACTGTAAGTATGCACATATTTTTTCTCTTAGTATCTAACTTCGGTGTCTAACTTCTACCTCTGTTGTGATGTTGTGACTCTCCCATAACAGGGGCCCCTTTCCCTCAAGGTACTCAAAGCCTCATCCACACCTATGCACCACTGTACAAGCACTAGCCCTTTCAGACTCCTCCTTCCTCACTGCCTACCACCAGCAGGTGCTCTACCTCTCTCAGGCTCCTGACTGGGGAGGGAGCATTTGATAAAGCCCTGTGGTTTGTCCTTGTCAGTCACTGAAAACAGTTTCTCATTCAACATTTCTCAGAGGGCTTCACATTTATCTAGGACTGAATTCAAATAGTACAGGAGGTAATAATAGTTTATTCATTGGAGAAATGCATAGCACAGAAAGTACTGTGTTTGGAAGAAAAACATCAGCTCTGATGAGTTCATCGGAAACACACCTCTCCTCTTCCAAGGAAAAAGCCCTGCTCTAAAGCATCCCACTGGGGCAGGCCAGGAATCCCTTTTCCTTGTACTAGGAAAGTAAGAAAGAGCCATGGCAGGGAGGCAGTTATGTAACTGCTCCTGAACTTCAGATAAGGTATTAAACTCATGAATGAGCAGTACATATAACCTCTTTGTTGAAATTGGTGAAGGTCTAGAGTTTATGGCACAGTGAAACTCAGAATAAGAAGCAAGTGGGTTCATAGGAAATTGGTATGAGAAATCTGCAGAAGGCACAGAGAGAACTATCATCTTTCATAGCAGGTTGAGCCAAATTAACCTATCTCTTCCCAGAGAAGGGCCAAGGCCACTCTGTATAGTTGTGTACTGCACAAAGGTCCCCTCTAGACTTAGCAGCGTGAAAGGAGCTGTTGAAGTCATATAAAAGCAACGTAGATGCCCGTGGATTTGTGTGGATCAGACGCCCTGGGGCTGTTTTCTGCTGTGTGGCTCACTGGTCTGCCTCCTGCTTATTTTCCTGAGCCTGTTTTTCTCATTTGTGTGTATCCATGAGGATTATATGGCAAATACAGGCATGAGTCAGTGGTTCTTAACCAGGCATGCACATTGGAACCACAGGGAAAAAGGCCGACACCACCTCACCACCTCACCACAAGAATTCGGATTTAACTGGTGCAGCCTGCAGTATGAAGTTAGAAAACTCCCCCAGGTGGTGGTGATGTACAGCTGGGTCTGCAAAATGTGGCTGGAAGCAGCACTGTGCAGCCTGGCTTGGGACAGGCATGAGGACTGTTAACTGTGATGACTGCCTGCCTCGTGCCAGGGCTGTGTTCCACCAACCCAGGCCCAGTGATGGGGCTTCGAATATTTGCCCACCTTCTTCCCAGGGCCAAGCTCTTGGTTCACCACCAGCTGCCAGGTTACAGAGGCAGGAAGAAGACCTTCTGGCTCATTAGCCTCCACAGTGATGACTTGGCTGCCTGGAGGAATCATTTCGGAATTCTTAGCGACAGTAATGGCTGTTTGAAGATTGTCACCTAGACAACAAAGAAACTTCAAGTACAAACCAGAGGGGAGATGTCTCACTTCTCCTTCCTTGGCACTTGTTGGGGGAATTTATTGCTTTTTGCTTTATTTTATAACTAGTTATCTTCCCTCCTACCCAAGACTGTATGCCTCTAGTGGACAAACGCACACAATATGTCCAGTTCAGTGTGTATTTTCAAAACATGAATAAATGAATGGCAAAACGTCCAAGTACCTCATTACTAGTATTTGGGAAACAGTAGCAAACATGTTCTAGTCTGAGCACAAGTCCATCTTTGGAACCTGGATTAACCAGAAGAGAGAACACCGAAGGCCAGGCCAGGCCACACTTGAGTTTCTTCACTATGCACTATGCCTGACCATCTGCTCTCATGTGTAAACATTTTCTTTTGTGTGTGTGTGCGTGTATGTGTGTGTGTGTGTGTGTATACATGATGATGTATGTGTGTGTGCATATGTATATGTATGTGTGTGTATTTTGAAGTCAGAGGTTGACATTAGGTGTCTTCCTCAATCACTATCCACTTTAATTTTTTGAGACCGGGTCTCTCACTGAACCTGGAGCTCACTGATCTGGCTGGACTGACTGGCCAGCAAGCCCCAAGAATCCTCGTGTCCCTCCCAGTGCAGAGATTACAGACATGTGCCACCTCTCCAGCTTTTTATGTGTGTGCTGGGTATTTGAGTTCAGGTCTTCACACTTGCATAACAAGCTTTACAGACAGCCATCTCCCATGCCTGTGTACAAACACTTTCTGTGAATCAGTTAGCACTGTATAGATCCTGAGTAGAAAGAGTGGTATGGACAGAGTACAGACGTGGTCCCTACCTCCAAAGGTGCTGCTCCTGCTGAGGAAGCTGCATGGCCAACAGAGCCACGCAACAACATACTCAACAGCAGAGCATTTCCTTTCTGCCTCACTCACAAGAGCTCATTCAGCTCTGGCATCTTTTCTTTATGCCTGGGATGCAACCCACTTATCAACCCTCTAGAAGCCAACACACCTGTAATCATCACAGTCCTGATATGGGCCTCCCTCAGTTCCTTCAAGACTGGTTTGGTTTCCTTTTTCAAGCGATTCTCCATTATGAGAAGTCCCAGAAATGTTAACTCAGATTCCACTTTCTCCCTTTGGATTCACAAGAAAAGTACCGTTAGAGTGTAGCCATGAAATCTTCATAGTTTACTTACTTCTTCTTTAAGATTTCTTTGGATGTTTTGTTAGTGTAGTATATGCACTGTTAAAAAGATAAATAAAAAAAAAGGAACTCAGGAATTTATAATGGAAACCAGGTGTCCCTGCCTCCAGACCACCTTTTTCTCCTTCCCAAAGATAATTACTTGTAGTTTGCAACTCCATTTTTAAAAAACAGTGTTCCTAGATTCCAACTCTTTTTTTGGTTTGTTTTTACTTTGTGTTTGTTTTTTTGAGATGAGGTCCCCCTGTATCCCTGGCTGGCCCAAAACTCACCATGTAGACCACACTGGTCCTTTATCTCCCAGAGATCTGCCTGCATCAGCCTCCTGACTGCTGAGAATAAAGGTGTGTGCCACCATGTCCAGCTCCAACTCTTTTCTTTAAAATTTTTATTGCATTTTATTATTTTTAGGGGGTGCACATGTGCCACAGCATATGAGTGGAGGGCAGAGGACAAATGTGGGAGTCAATACACTCTCCATCATGTGGGCTCAGGAGATCAAATTCAGATCATCTGGCTCAGTAGCAGATGCTTTTATCTACTGAGTCATCTCACTGTCCCCTGAGTTATTTTTTTTAATTGTTAGTCATATATAGTTTTAACTTCCAAGATCTTTCTATCTTTGTTTCCTTTGACCTTATACATACATGTTTTTTAAATTTTCATCATATATAGTTTTAACTTTCAAGGTCTTTCTTTCTATTTTTTTTCCTTTGACCTTATATAAAATAATAGCAGTTTGATACCTACTGGTACAATCATTTGTGCAGAATGCATCCAGTAAGCATCAAACTGAATTTTATTTGTGCATACAATTTGAATTAATACTTTCTTATTAACTAGAACTAAAATCTTCTCACTAACTTATTCTCAGTGTGTGTGAGTATGTAAGTACACATATGTTCATGTGTGTGCAGGTGCATGTATGCATGAGTGCACACGTGTGGAGCCCATCCACCTCTTTTTTCTTTATGCAGGGGCTTTCACTGGAACCTGGGACTTGTCAATTAGGCTAGACTAGCTGTCCAGTGATGCCCATGGGTGTGCCTGTCTCTGCCTCCCAAATTCTGGAATAACAAGTGCATGCTATCATGCCTGGCTTTTTCTGTGGGTACTGTGGATCAAACTCAGGTCCTCATTCTTGTTTGACAAGTGCTTTAGCCACTGAACTAACTGTGCAGCCTCTTTACTTATATTTGTTAGAATCATAATACATTTTTAGCAACACCGTTAAGGTATAATGTTATACAAAATCTGAATGTATTTAACATACAGAATTTTATAGGTTTAAATATGTACACACCTGTATAACCATTACCAACACCCAAATAGGAAACATACCAGTCACCTCAAAAAGTGTCCTGTTTTTTTTTTCTTTGCTTTCCAATAAGAACATTCGAGATCTACCCTTCTAAGAAAATTGTAAGCATACAACACTGTGCTGCTGACTATAGGTACTACCCTGCAGAGAAAATCTCTAGAACTTACCCAGCCTGCATAACTGAAATTTTGTGCCCACTGAGCAACAACTTTCTACTTCCCCCTCCTCCTAGCCTTTATGAATCACCACTTCACTTAATGCTTCTAAGAATCTGACTACTTTAGATACTTGGTGTAAGTGGGATCCAGCAGTATTTGTCTCTGGCTGGGTCATTTCCTTTAGCATGATATCCTCCACATTCATGCACATGACTCACACTGCAGGATTCCCTTCTTTTTATGGCTGAATGGCTCCCATTATGTAGGATATTTTCTTTATGCATTCAAAGGTGAACATTTAGATTGTTTCTATATCCTGGCTAACATGAATAATGGTGTAAAGAATATGGGAGTTCACCTCTTTTGGGATCCTGATTTCAATTCTTTTGTATCAAATTAATAAGATTAGGATATTGCTGGATCACATGACTATTCTATTTAACTGTCTGAAGAACCACCACACTATTTTCCACAGGAGCTGCAGCATTTCCCATTCTCAGTAAGAGTGCACATAGGTTCTGATTTCTCCGTGTCCTCACCAACACTTACTGTGGTTTTTTATTTCCATTTTACTAATGACTAGTGACCACATGTAAAAAAATGAAATTAGACTTTTATTTTATATTATACATGTCATGGTTTGAGTCTGTGATGTCTCCCACAGATTCATCTGTTAAACACTTGGTTCCCAAATATTGTGTTATATTTTTAATTCAATGAAGCCTTTAGAAGGTGGAGCTTGTCTAGTAGAAGTAGATTGTTAGGGGTGGACTGGATTCCAGCCCTGTGCTCTCTGCTTCCTGGTTGGCCTTATAAATAGCTCCGATTCATGTAGTAGGTGGAGATATTCTGCCCTGCCGTCCCTGCCGTAACAGACTAGAATCCCCCGGAATCTGAGAACCAGTATAAGCCTTTTCTTCTTTACATTGTTTCTGTCCAGTGTTTGGTCAGAGTGAGGCAAAGGTAACCACTACAAAATGCAAGATCAGCTGGCAGTGGATTAACGATGTAAACATTAGGCTGAAAACCAAAAGTCCTAGATGAAAATTACAAGACACAACATTCTCGAGATTAATCTTGGCAACAATTTCATGGACATAACAACAAAAGCACATGTACAAAAAAAAAAAAAAAAAAAAAAGAAAGAACCTGTCCTAAAACAACACTACCACCAAGAAACAGTGCTTCTGGGGCATTGGCCTCTGTTCTACAACACTGTCAGCAATGCAGAATCAGGGCCTTTGCACCCACTGCCCTGTCCTCTCGACACCTGGCCTCTGAGTATATGTGCCTTGCTCTTAATTCACTCAGATACTGTGACTACTTTGACCTCCCTGTGTGAAATGACATTGTGTATTTTTAAATTTCTACCAAGCTGATTCATTTTCCCTTCCAGGATATTTAAGAATTTCCAATGAGACAATATTTTTTTTAATTTTCTTATGTCTATGAGTATTTTGCACTCATGTATATAAGTGCACCCATTTTGTGCAAAGCCCTCAGAGGCCAGAAGACAGCATCAGATCCCTTGAAACTGGAATTATGGACCATTGTTAGCCACCATGTGGGTTCTGGGAACTGAACCTATATCTTCTGCAAGAGCAGCCAATGCTCTTAACTGCTGAGTCATCTTTCCAGCCTCATAATAAGATAATACTTTATACATATATTTTATTGTCTATTTTTCCCAACTATGATACAAAATCCTTGAGGGAAAGGAGTTTATTTTATTCACTTCTGCAGTTCCTAAACATGTAATACAAACTAAAGGTCAAGAGAAAATTGCTAAACCAATAAAGAGTTAGGTCTTAGCCAAGTATTTCTTGTTTTACAGTTTTAGATGTTTTTTTTATGTTATCTCAAGAAACTCTTAATTTCCTTTGTGACTTCTGATTTCAAGAAGCTTGTATTTTAACTGAAAGCAAATTTGTTCAATATAATTTTATTCTAATTAAAAAGTAAGAACAATATTCTTCTGCTCTATTCAGAAGTGGTCCATGCTAAGAAGCATATTGGACTCCTGGACTCTTGGGAAAACAGGATGGGTAGAAATACAGCTTATTTTATCATTTTCTATATTTATAATAATACATATTTCATTACTGCCTCTAAAGTGAGACTACAGATGGACCCATGCCTGGCAGCTGGGGTGCTGTCTACATGCTATCACCAGCTACATAAATCTTTTGTTCACATATGACCTTAAGACTTGCTACTCAAATTTGTTTTTGGAAAATTACAAAATCCTATGTGTTATAGGTCTTCATGTGTGCTTAATGACTAACATCTGGAGTGCTAAATCTAAGGATATTACAGATATATATTAGCTTTGGAGTTCTGTTTCAAAGACAAAAGTTCCATGCCTGAAAGGCTCCCTGGAGATCACCTGATCCTGTGTTTTATAGATGGGGAAACAGATACCATGTAAGACAATAATTATCTTAGATAGACTTAGGTAACATTACACCAAATATATCAGTGTCCCACGCAATAAAGCCAGTTACATATTAAAGAGAATCTCTGAATTAGAAACATAAATTAAATATATCAAACATAAGCAATACAAAGGTTATCAGTGATTCAGTTTTGTGTAGTATTTTCCTATTCTTTTGTCTGGATAATTTAAAAGAGCTTAAAATGCTGGAGAACAACTGAAGAAAGTAATATAGATTATCCTCTAATGAGGGCAATTCATCCCTTTAATGTAATTAAGAATATTGAATTTTATTTCTTATACAGAATTCAATTGGCACTCATTGTTTTCTAGACTTGAGGGAAACAGTCCTGAGACCTGAAAAATAATCCAAGCCTAAAAGATTCCGGAAATTTTCCAAATCTTCAGTTATGTCCTTTAGTCTTGAGAGATGTGGGACTAAGTCACTATGTAATGCTCAGAGGTGAGAGGAGAGTTAGTTATTGGAGGTTGGGGGTTGGGGAATGAAAATCAAGACTAAGGCTACACGATGAAGGGCAAAGCAGAGGTAAGACATGGGGTCTGGGAGTCAGAAATCCCAGCTGTCACACTTGTTCTGTCACCAACTGTCATCATGACATGAACGAGTCTCCCCCAGTCTTTCCTACAGCTGCCTGTCTCAAACCAGGATGAAATGGTTCTCCATCTTTAAGGATTTCTAGTGATGTGAGCTGTCCATCTGTCCATCTCCAGAGCTCCCTCCCTTCATGCACAAAGAACCTGGTCTAATGCTGATTTCCAGTTCCTTACCTTGCTAAATGCCCTACATCTGAAAGTTTCTCCATCTTCAGGGTTTTATGGGCAAGGGCAATGACACGGAAACCTTGCACTGTGTAATTCCTCAGTTCCTGTGGGAAGTTCTTGGGCACTGTCAAGAGAGAAGGGAGAGGTAAGTGTGAGATGACACTTAACCCTACCCAGTGCCTAAGCAACTCCAGGGTGCTGTACTTTACCGTCCCCTTCATAAAACACTTTATTAGAAAACTTGAATTTTCACAGAAAGGTCACAAACAGCTTTATCAGCATGTTCAGATTACTCTGATGGGAAAAAATTGCAAAATTATCCTGATCATCAACTGTGCTATGGATGATTCTGTGCCCCAAACCCCCATGGTAAAGCCTAATCCCTGCTGTGATTATATTTGGATATGGCTTTGGGAAGTAATTAAGTCATGAAGGTAAAGTTTCATGAGTGATATTAACACACAAGAAGATATAAGAGATTGCAGCCACCCAGCTGTGGCCGCCCCTCCACTCTTCCGGTGCTGGGTGCTGTCTCCAGTCGCCACACCCTGGCTCACATAGGCGCTGCCTGTGGCCGCTCTCCATTCGCGTAGTGCTGATCGCATGGGCACCGCCTCTGATCACACAGGCACCGCCTGCGAGCGCAGGGGCACCGCCTTCTGGGAGCTGCCCCTTGTCAGGCGCTGCCCTTCATTCCTCACAAGCTGTGGTCGCTCTTCAGCCTGTTGCGGCACTGAGGCAGCTCTTCTGCTTCCCCGGTGCTGGGGCCGCTCTTCTGCTCACCTGGCACTGAGGCAGCTCTGCCGCTCAACCAGTCCTGAGGCAGCTCTTCTGCACACCCGATGCTGCCTCTGATCCTCACTACTTCTGCCTGGTAGGGACCCCAGGGCTGGTAAAGAGACTGCCCCAGCAGAGCCGCATTCAGACACAGGAGACCAGGTTCGTTGATACAGATACCACTTATTGCAGAAGGGCACAAGCTTATATAGGAGTAGGGGGTCCAATCAAGAAGTTACAACTTAGATCTTTGGCAGGGCTGTGTCCTATCATGACATCGTGAGTCAGGCACCTCATTAGCATAATGGGTTTCCTTATAGGGCCTGGTTTCCTGGGAATCACGTGACCCAGGCTGTCTAAGTGTTGCAATTTGGGATCTCAAGGATGGTGATTAGGGAGTGGCAAGCTCTAGGCATCAGTCTCATGATCTGCCAATGGGAGCAAATGTCACAAGGCATTTCTTGTGGCTCCAGTAGTTGGGCCATTGCCTCGGGCCTGCTGTATGGCTGTCAATAAGACTTTCACCCTAGGCTCAAGCCTGTCTCCCACAAGAAATGATATCTCCCCACCATGTGAAGAGACAACAAGAAAGTGGCCATTTGTGCCATGAAGATGGGTCTCACCAGGAACCAAATTACCTAGCACCTTAATCTTGAGCAGTCCCACTTCCAGAACTATGAGAGAGAAAATTCTGTCATTTAAGATACCCTGCCTGTAAAATTTTGTTGTAACATCTCAAGCTGACCAAGACAAATTGGGTGTCAAATATACAGACTGATTTCACCAAGACAGACCTCAGGACTATGTCTACTTGAATGAAATAGAGAAACAGTCCATCTTTTAGATCAGGGCATGATAGTGTTCAAGTTAAATTTGACACACTGTTTGTTTCTGTTTTAAACAATGGTTACCCACTGTTTATTACCTATGGCTGCTTTGGGCTACAGTGGCAGAGCTGGTTAGCTGATACAGATACTGTGTGGCCAGAAAGGCCTGAAACCTGAACTATGTGGCTCTTTTCAGAAATAATACCATTCTAGTTTTAATATGGTTTTTGCTTTAATATTTTTTTTTCATCTTGTGGATGCATGTGCTCATGTAAGTAAGTGCGGCACGTGTGTGTTCTGGTGCACATGTTGAGTCAGAGGACAACCTCAAACATCTGTCCCTGGTTTCCACTTTGAGACAGGATCTCTCTTATTTGCTGCTGCACATGGCAGACTGACTGGTATGCAAGCTTCTAGCAATTCCCATCTCTGCTTCCCATCTCCCAGTCAGGGTGTACTGAGGTTACAGGCACATATGCTACATGGCTGTATAATGTATAATGCACACTCTAGGTTTGTCAGCCTTGTACGGCAAGTACTTTACCCACTGAGCAATCTCCCCAGCCCACATCCCTACTTTATATGATTTTGATTGATGGGACAATGCTAGCACTTATATATTTTGGCATAATAACTATGTTTTTATATTTATAAATTCTTCATGGTTTAGAATGTGCCTATGTGAGTATTAGATGAAATTTGAAGTTCTGCACAATAGTTGACACAATGGGGAAGGTGGTAAAACTATTAAGCTTTGTTCTCCACTCTCCTCCCAACTCCCTTTCTGACCTCGCCCATGTTGTCTCTCTTCTGCACCTTAGTTTCTCATCCATGACATGAGAGGTGGCTGGCCTTTATGTTCGTCTCAATCTCAGAGTTTCTGTAATTCTAAACTAGTCCTGGATGTGAGGACCTAATCTCAAGAAAGCTTCTGGCCCTCCATTTCTTATGGGGGCGGTGAAAAATCAAAGGCCAGGACACAGGAAGAATAAATGGGCTTTCACAAAGATAAGAATGGCCAGTGACAGGCCCAAGCATTTTTGACAGACTAGGGACAGCAGACACCAGCTGAATGTCAAGGGGATTCTCACCAAGTCTTCATCACCTAAAGCAAAACAGAACAAAGCCAAGTATAGGCTATAACCTATTAAAGACAGAGTTAATGGAATTTGTGAGGAAGATCAAAGTCACAAGATGAGGTCCTTTTACTTCTACCACCTGGGAATTGAACCTACAACCTTGTACATTTGAGGCAAGTGCTCTACCACTGAGTTTCATCTCTGGCCTAGAAGGGGGCATTTCTAAGGTTTAAAAAAAAAAGACTACAAATTGAGATGCTAGAATAATCATCCATAAACTCTAGGATGCTATGAACAGTCCATGGTTGTCAGCAGCCTTAAGGAGAAGATAGATGAAAACCAGGAGGAAAATGTCAATTTCATCCAGATGAACTTATTCTAATGAACCAATATTCTCATACATTTGGCCACCACTTAGAATATGCATATGCTGATAAGACTAATAAACAATACCAATCATCTCAAAATCTGAACTAGAGAGATAAAGATTGTTGGGGAAATGATCAATTACCTTGCTCTAATTTTGTTTAGTAATTTTTTAAAAAAGATTTATCTTTTAAAAATATTTCCTGGGTCAGTAAGATGGCTCAGAGGGTAAAAGCACTTGCTGACAAACCTGAGGATTGAGTTCAAGCCCTGGGTCCTACATGGTGGAAGAAGAGAACAGACTCTCCTCTATCTGCCTTAGTGCACGTACATGCACAGTGAATAAACAAATGTAATAAAATATTTATTTTTCACTGATCTCTCTGAGCTCCTAACAGCAGAACCAGCCCAGCACCACCTGCCTGGAGTTGACAGAGCTCCCTTAGTTTTAAGACCTAGTCAAGTGTCCAAGCCTCATCCTTGGTTCCTTCCAAATGCTCCTCAATGTCACCCTCCCTGGTCCTCTGACCCATGTGCCTCCCTGTTCTGCCTCTGCAGTTCTGTTCCACATCTCCTGCCTGGCATTCCACTGTAGTTGTGCTTTTCTGGCTATGTGATGGCCAGGTGTTTACGCTCTACCTCTGTGCCTAGAACCATCCCCTCTGCCTCACTGGCTCTGCGTGCCACTTTCAGCTACCTGGAAAGGGTCCTACTCCTCTTCTACTGGTTGCAGGGCTTGTGTGTGTCATGTGGTTTATCAGAAGTTTGCTTTATGTGTTTGGCTTTTCAAAATGTTTTCCACCATGAAACAGAAAGGTGTCAATACCTGTTTCAGATCTGCAGAAACTGGCCACCATCTCTGGTGCTCCCTTCATGTATACATGGAAGTGACAGTCCCCAGATAGCCGAGCAATCACAGACATCCTCTGCAGGCTTGAGGAAAATGGAAACTGGAGCAAGATGGTGATGGCATCCACAGGACTCTGCAAGGGCATCAATGAGAGGGGGGCTGAAAAGCCTTCGAGTATTATTCACCAGCTACACACCAACCAAAATCGTTTCTTCTACAATAAGCCCAGCCACATCATGTAGTATATTTTTTGCAGTGCTTACATTTTTCTGGCTTATTCAACAGTGAATCCCTCAATAAGTTGTCTCGTCTCAAATCCCCTCACCCCTGGCTGCCTGGAGAAATCCTGTTCTCCTTCCAGGCCATCTGTGATGCTTCTCTTTCCCAGGAACAGTATCCATTTCCAGCTATCTGTCAGCCTTTATGACAGTGTTTGGCACAGCGCAGCGCACTTGTTTGCACTTGTATTGATTTCTTAGCACTCTGTGTGTTCTTCCAGTGCATGGCCCAGCATGTGTTGTCGTGAGGTCTAGCACAGTATTCTAGTATTCGCAGGGGTTGAGTGAGTCTTCAGAGAACACTAATGAATGAGTTCAGGACTGAAGGAATGTCTGCATCAACTGTGCAGTTTGTTAAGATGCAGTAAATAGTAGAAACATGAAGATATGTCAAAATCATAGATGTTTCATTTGTGTGCAAGGGAAAAAACTATATAAAGGAGGAAACCATACCTGACTGGCTTTTGGTCCTGGTTTTATTACTGTGCTTGAATCTGACATGCCAAATCTGCAGGAGTCTACTTTGCAATCTTCCATATTCTGTTATAAAATGAAAACATTTGTAAGATTCCTTGGAGACAAATAAGAAGATAGAAATATTTTCATTTATACAACATGCTAATATTTTCAAAACCCTTTACATGTAGTTTCTCTTCCAAGATATTTACCTTAATACTATGCTGTCAAATTTCCTTATGGTAGAATGTCAGATAAACAGAAATATTGTAATTATATTTAGACATAAACTAGAAATGGATGGGGAAAGTGCTAGCTACAGAGCAGTGGCTCTTCCCAAATGTTTATATCTGGTAATTGGAAGAGGGCTTAAGTGAAGGTCTATTCTCCAGTACTGTGGAGCACAACATGTTTTTATGATACACCTGTGCTGTTAGTCTGTTAGTTACCAAGAGAGCTAGCAAGTCAGCTGTGAGCAAATTAGAAAGCACATTTGAAATGGTTTTTATTCTTTGAAAGTTTCAATCTTTGCACCAAAAATTTCTTCAGAGCCAACGCCCACTTCAACTTACTGGCTCCAGGACTATTCCTTTACGCCAGTTTCTCTTTTTAAGCATTTGGCTTTTAGGAGCCAAAATTTTCCCAGTCTTCCTCTTTGGAATAGCTTCTTGTGATGCATGCTTCATGCTCCTTTGGTCATTTGTTTCCGTTCATTTATAACTGTGTTTAAATGCTTTGTTTGTGTGTGTCTGTGTGTGTATGTGCGTGTGTGCGTGTGTATGCACATATACAGGTGTGCATGTAAGAGGTGCATGCATTAACCACCTATTGTTAAGGCAGGGTCTGTAGTTGGGACCTAGGGCTCTCTGATTAAACTAGGCTGCCTAGTCACCAAGCTCCAAAGATCCACCTATTTCTGTCTCCCCAGTGCTGGGATTACAAGGCATACCACCATACCTATCTTTTTACATGGGTTCTGGGATTCGAACTCAGATCATTGTGCTTGCAAGGAAAGCATTTCTCTGACAGACATCCCCCTAGTCTTTTCCTACCTTTCATGTATTACTCTCAGCAACTGCAGAATTCCTTTTCTGGAGGGTGGCAGAAAATAACTAATTAAGGAGCTAATTAATGAATACTCACTACTTGTTTGGCACTTCTAGTGCTGAAAGCCCTTCATCATCTTAGTGTTCACTCAAGCCTGTGAATGAGGCACTATTATGTCAAATGAGCAGATGAGGTAAGAGAGCCCTAGTCTTGGTTCTAGATTCACATGGCCCATGGTAGAGGGGAGGCAAAGCATGGTTCACCATGTCACACAGCAGCATCCGAGACAGGTTTATGGTTTATGTCCATCAATTGTCATTCACATTCAGCTCAGAAAACAGGACTAGTTGGAACAAGGTTCTTTCAATTTGGCATATAGACCTGAGCTGTGTCATGGAGTAGCTACCAGCCATTGTGACTGCTTAAATTTAAATAAACTAAAAATAACTAAGATTAATAATTCATTTCCCTAGCCGCATGACCACATTTCAAGCATTTGGTAGCCACACTTGGTAGTCTGTTTAGGTTACTGTTTCTCTAAGGCTGCTTAAAGAACATTTGTATCACCTCATGGCCTATCTAGAAAGTTTTTAAGGTAAAAGAGGTTTTGTGAATGCTGAGTGTCATATTCTCCCTTGAGTATCAGAACGTACCACAGTCTATTAAAGAAGCCCCCAAATCAAAACCTGCATTTAACTTTGTTTAAGCAGAAGTCCCCAAATTATGTGGCTATGGAACCCTATTCCATGCTATATTTAACAGTAGTCTTTGAAACATAGGTTGACAAGTTCTGGAAGCATAAAACCAGAAATCATCTAAAGAAGAATCATGTATTATTATCACTCATAATAGTAACAGATGCTGTGAGAGAACTAGGTGCTAGAGAAGGTACCACCCCGCCTTTCTACCTCACAGGCTGGATTGAGGAGGAAATTGAGTCTGAGAGAAAATCTACAATCAAGCTACACCACCACGTAGAAGAGAAAATTCTGTACTGTCACATTCCAAATCCCAAATCCCACTCCACCCACTGAATAAGCATGTGATTGCCCTGAGAACTACTGTCAACAAGAGACAGAGCTGCCTTAGACATTGCAAAGACCACAGAACACTACCAAAAATGCATCCTGAATTCCAGTAAGAGGAGAATATCCAGAGGCAAAATGCAAGCATCTGTCTCCCTCTGTCTTAGACACTGAGATGCACAATAAAAATTGTAGCCATTTGGCTTACCATAAAGGAAGGCCAGTAGTTAAGAGGGCAGCTCAGGCCGAAGACTGAAGGGACTCATACTGAGCACGAGGGAATGGCCTGATGGTCATTCCACACTCAGGAATTCAGTGGAGCATGGAAGATAGCCAGAAGGCAAGCTGCATAGATAGAGCCCATTCTAGTCTAGCCTGTTTAAGGACCAGATAGATTCACAGTTGCTTTCCCACCAGCAGAGTATGCTTCAAAAGGCAACCCAGAGGTAGGGGAGTCACATTCATCCCAGAAGGAAAAAAATACTGACTACTGTTATGTTCTTTTTACTTATTGTTTACTTTTGTGGTTTAATGTTTTGCTGCCATTTTGGCCTCACTTGATTCGGCCTCATCATTGTTCCTGTCCGCAACTGTTCTGCCGTGTTCTTTCCTGCTTCTCACAGCCTCAAACCATGTACTTTCCTTCTTCTTCCTTCTTCACTTCCTCTTTTCCCTTTTTCCTGTTCCTCCTATTTTTATTTCTTTTTTTATTTATTTATTATCTTTATTTTCTGTGTATGGGTGTATTGCCTGCATGTATGTAAGTGCACCCATGTCATGCAATATCCACAGAGGTCAAAAGAGGGCGTTGGATTCCTTGGAACTTGTTGTAGACAGTTGTTAGCCACCATATGGGTGCTGGGATTTGAACCTGGTCCTTTGCAAGAGCAGCCAGTGCTCTTAACTGCTGAGCCATCTCTCCGGCCCCCTATTTTTATTTCTTAATTACTAAATCTTTAGCCTAATAATCCTTAAATTCTTCCTTAATCCTATCAGTAGCTCTTTTGTTGTATTGCATTTTATTGCACAGTTGTCAAATAATTGTTTTGTACTAATAATTGCTTCTTCCCTCCAAATGGTAGTAGGGAGCATAAGCCCAAGAGAAAACTGCTCATTAAGAAGATTCATATACCCATAAGGAAAACTGACTCTCCCTTTCCCAGCATCTACTCCAAGGGATAGAGCCATACCCGAGAGCATTTGGGAAACAAGATTAGACTTGACAGGCCTTAAAATAGACAAATAATAAAAAGAGAACCTGAAGTCAGGGGGTAGTAAGGTTGGAGTGGAGTGGAGGGAGGTGTCTGAATATGATCAAATACATTGCATGAAATTCTTGAATTAATAATATATATGTGAAGACCCATATAAGAGAAAAGATGGGGAAAAACATATCCCAACAACTGTGCAAATCACAAATAGAAACAACAAAAGCCTCCAAAAGCTTAAAACTCCTCAATAACTGAAATCAAATAAAGCACTGAAATGATGGACAAATCATCCAAAAATCCCACTTTAAAAAATGTTCAGTGACATCAAAGAGGGTTAAACAAGCAGACAAATAAATTAAGAAAATCAATTTAGAGGCTGGGGAGATGGCTCAGTGGGTAAAGAAGAATTTGTTGCACAAGTATGTGGACCTTAGTGCAGATCCCCAGAACCACATAAAAATTCAGATACAAGACAGGCATGGTGACGCATACCTTTAATCCCAGCACTTGGGAGGCAGAGGAAGGCAGATCTCTGTGAGATCAAGGCCAGCCTAATCTACATAGTGAGTTCCAGGCCATTCAGAATTATATAGTGAGACCCTCTCTTTAAAAAAAGAAATTTTAGCCAGGCGTGGTTGTGCACGCCTTTAATCCCAGCACTCGGGAGGCAGAGGAAGACAGATCTCTACGAGTTCAAGGCCAGCGTGGTCTACATAGTGAGTTCCAGGACAGCTGGGGCTACAGGGAGACCCTGTCTCAAAAAGACAAAAGGAAAAAAATTTCTGATACAGTGGTGTATGTCTGTAATCCCAGCACTGCTATGGTGAGATAGGCAGCTAAGACAGGAGAATCCCCAGAAGTCTGTGGGCCAGGCAAAAAAAACAGAGACCCTGCCTCAAACTAGGTGGAAGGTGAGGACTGACATGCAAGATTGTGACCTCCAACACATGCACTATAGAACACACACCTATACTCATACACAAACACATACACACAGAGAGAGAAAAAGAAATACACAGACAGAGACAGAGACAGAGAAAGAGAGAGACAGAGAGACAGAAGCAGAGAGAGGTAAAAAGAGAGAAGAAAAGAAAATCAAGTTGGGGCCAAGATAAGGAAGTTAGCAACATGAATGAAGAAGCTGGCAAAAGGGAGAAAAAAGTCAGCAAGGAAATTGAGATTCTAAAAAAAAGAAAGAAAAAAAATCAGAAATGTTGGGAATGAGTCAATCAATCAAATAAAAAAAGAAAACCACAATGGAAAGTATCAATAGACTAAATCAAGCCAAAAAGGCAGGGCATGGAAGACAAGGTTGAGGAAATGTTACATTCATACCCTAATTTTGAAGGATAGTTCAGTGAAATTGCATAAGGAAATTTTGTAAATTTAGGAAAATTATATATATATATATA
>NW_008343079.1:738884-805194 GCF_000622305.1 Nannospalax galili
GACTTGACAGGCACATATATATGTATACACACAGAAGAGTCACTGAGAATTCTAAATGGACATGACAAAAAAGAACCTCTCAAGATACATTGCCATTAAAATATTAAAGCAACAGAAGACAGAAGTGATATTAAAAACTGTAAGTGGAAAATAAAAACTTAATTGCAAGGGCAAATTTATCAGAATAACATCAGTGTTCTCAGTGGAATCCTCCCAAACCAGGAAAGCATGGAGTGATATATTTCAAGCCATGGAAGTACATATCTACCACTGAAATTTTTATATCCAGTAAAGTTATCTTTTTAAATTAATAGAAAACTAAAGACATCCCAAGGAAAGAACCAACAAAAGCATTTCATAACCACTAAGCCAGCATTATAGAAAGTATTAAAAAGAATTCTACATACAGGGGAGGAAGAAAGACAGTCACAACATGAGAGCCCAAGAAAGAGAAAATCTTATAAGAAGAGTAGATAAATAAATGAGAACTAGGAAAGAGTCAAACATGCCCAATTCAGCCAATCAGCAAGCACCGAGGGAGAGTGGAAAGAACAAACAATATTTAAACCAACCAAGTAAAAAGAAAACAAAACTACAAGAATCAGCAAATATCTGTCAAAAATAATCCTAAATAGTAATGGTCTCAACTTTCCAATTAAAAGACACAGACCAGCTGGTTGCATCAAAAGATGATATCCAATTCTTTGTTGGCTGCAAGAAATAAACCTCACTGGCAAAGACACAGAAAATCTGAAAATTGAAGGATAGAAAACAATATATTCATCAAGTAGAAGCAGAAAGCAGGTAAGAAGAGCCATTCTTACATCTGGCAAAGTAGACTTCAAGCCAAAATTAGTAAGATGAGATAAAGTGGGCCATTACCTGTTGCTAAAGGAAAATACCCATTAACCAGATGAAATAACTTTATATAATGTTGTGGCACACGATTTCATAAAATAATGGATATAAAGACAGATCAGTCCAGACACAGCAATATTGTGTGGTTTAAATTCTTTGCTCTCATCAATAGGTAGAACATCCAGACCAAAAAATCAACAAAGACAGTTCAGAGTTAAACTGCACCTTAACATAATTAGATCAAATGGACTGACTTAACCATCATCTGCAAAACAGTCTATCTATCAGGCATAGATATGCATTATTGTCAGCAGCCCATGGACCTTTCTAAAATGACAAATTCTTTTTAGGTAATAAAGCAAATCTTTATTTTATTTTATTTTTTTTATTTTATGTGAATGAGTGTATTGCCTGCATGTATGTAAGTGCACCCATGTCATGCAATGATCATGGAGGTCAGAAAAGGGCATCAGATCACCAAAACTGAAGTTTTGGATAGTTGTTAGCTACCATGTGGGTGCTGGGAACCAAACCTGGGTTTTTGGCAAAAGCAGCTGGTGCTTTTAACTGCTGAGCCGTATCTCCAGTCTCATAAAGCAAATCTTAATAAATAAAAAATTGAAACTATTTCTTGTATCTTAGGAATCACTGTACATTGTAATTATAAATCAATTTTGATAAAAAGCTGTACAAATACATGGATAATGAATAATACTGTACTAAATGGCCAGTATGTCACTTAAAAATTGAAGAGGGAATTAAACTCATTAGAGTGACATGAAAATAAAAACATAACTTTTCAGAACTATTTTTTATCTCATTGGGTACAGAAAAAGCCTTGAACAAAATCAGACATCCCCTCACAAAAAAAGGCATGAAGAATCTAGGAACACAGGGGTTATATCTCAACATAATAAATGACATATATACCAAGCCTACAGCCAACATCATACTAAATGGAGAAAAGCTCAAAGCAGTCCCATGAAAATCAAGAACAGGACAAGTATGTCCCCTCTTTCCATTACTGTTCAATATAGTACTTTAAGTCTTAGCTTGAGCAAGAAGACAAATGAAGGAGACAAAGGAGATACAAATTGCAAAGGAAGAAATCACAAAGTATCCTTATTTGCAGATGATACGATTCTATATATAAAAGATCTTAAAGACTTCACCAGAAACCTCCTAGAGCTGAATTACATTCAGCAAAGCAACAGAATATAAAATTAACACCCCAAATCAGCAGCCTTCCTATATACCAACTACAAACATACCAAGAACAAAATCTGGGAAATGATCCCATTGACGATAGCCTCAAAACTCCCAAAATTTCTTGGAATGAATCTAACCAAGAAAGTGTAGGACTTGTATAACAAAATCTTGAAGACAATGAAGGAGGAAATTGAAGAAGATACAGAGAATGGAAAGATTTCCCATGTTCATGGATTGGTAGGGACAATATTGTGAAAATGGCCATCCTCCCAAAAGCAATATACAAATTCAATGCAATACCCATTAAAATTCCAACAGAATTCTTCACACAAATCGAAAAAGTGATCTCAAATTTTGAATGACAACATAAAAAACCCAGGATAGCTAAAATAATCCTGAACTAAAGAACTGCTAGAGGCATTAGCATCCCTGATCTCAAATCCTACTACAGAGCTATAGTAATAAACTCAAAATGGTGCCTGAAATAAAAACAGACACATTGATCAGTGGAATAGAATTGAAGATCCAGATATAAATCCACATATTCACAGCCTGATTTTTCACAAAGGTGCAAAAAATGCATATTGTAAAAAAGACAGGAAATTCAAAAACTATGCTGGTCAAACGGATAGCTACGTATAGAAGAAAGAAACTAGATCACTATCTCTCACCATGCACAAAGCTCAATTCCGAATCCACCAAGGACCTCAATGTAAGAACTGAGCCTCTGAATCTGACAGAGGAGGAAAGTAGAGAGTATATTGGAACATATAGGCACAAGAAAGGACTTTTTGAACAGGACTCCTATAGTGCAAGCATTAAGTCCAACAATTGACAAACAGGACCACATGAGACTTTTAAAAGCTTCTGCATAGCAAAGGACAGCATCATCTGAGTGAAGAGTCAGCCTACAGAATGGGAAAAAATATTTACCAGCTATACTCTATACCTCTAACAGAGGATTAGTATCTAGACTATACAAAGAACTCAAAAAAACTAAACATAAAAAAACCCAAATCAACTAAAAGGGTAAGGAACAGAACAAGGAGTTCTCTAAAGATGAAGTGCAAACAGATGAGAAATATTTTAAAAATGCTCAGCATCTTTAGTCCTTGGGAAATGCAAATTAAAACCACTTTAAGATTTCACCTTACCCCTCTCAGAATGACAAAGATCAAAAAAATAAACAACAAATGCTGGTGAAGATGTGGAGGTTGGAGTACAAACTGGTGCAGTCACTATGGAAATCAGTGTGGAGATTCCTCAAAAATCTAGAAATTGATGTACCATATGATTCATCTATACCACTCTTGGCCATATACCTAAAAGGTCTTATATCATACTACAGAAATACATGTTTAACCATGTTCATTGATGTCCTTTGCATAAACCCAGGAATTTGAAACTGAGATACCCATCAACTGATGAATGTGTAATGAAGGAATGGTACATATACACAATGGAATATTATTCAGCTCTTAAAAAAATGAAAATTATGAAATTCAAACATAAACAGATGGAATGCCAAACAATTATTCTATGAGGTAACCCAGGCCCAGAAAGAAAAACTGTGCATATTCTTCCTCATAGCTAGATGGTAGGTTTGAAATCTTAGATATTCATGTTTCAATTTGAAAATCCAGAGAAGTCAGGAATCTAATAAATGGCAATCCTGGAGAGGGGGACTCCACAGGACGGGGATGGGAGGTAGAATTCAGGGGTATAAAAGGGGAAAGGGTAATAATAGAGTAGAAAGGCTTAACTGGGGTGGGGAATGGGAAAGCTGAACAGAGGAGAGAAGTATGGGGAGAGATTAGTAATACTAAAGGCCTTTAGAAAGTCATATAGAAACCTACCACTATAGAAGCCTCTTAAAGCATATACACGTACATTATAAAAAAGAGATTAAAAAGGAGTTACCTTATAATGTTTCTCAAATTATTCCATAAAATAAAGAAGGAATACCTAAACTCGTTCTATAAAGTCAGTATTACCCTGATAGTATATAAGGATCCAGTGCAAAAAGTGTAAATCTAGCTACAGACCAATTTCTCTGATAACATGATTCCAAAAATTATCAGTAGAATATTTGAAGATTAAAAAGATTATATATCATGATGAAGTTGTTTTCATTCCAGAGATAGAATTTAGCCTATACAAATCAGTGACTGTAATAGATTAAATGGACTAAGTATAGAAATGACTGATCATCTCAACAGATGCAGAAAAGGCCTTCAACACATCTTCATTATAAAATTCCCTAAGATACTAAGACTAAAAGGAATGTGTCTCAGCATAATGAAGACTATATATGACATAACCAACATTATACTAAATGGAGAAAAACAGAGAATTTCCTCTAAAAGTAGGAATGAGACTAGAATATCTACTCTCTTAACTCCTATTCAATAGCTGAGATGTTAGCAAGAGCAATAAAGAAAAAGAAAGAAAAGGATGCAAATAAGAAGTTAAATTATCCCTACTGTAGATGATATGTTCCTATACTTAAAACACCTTAAAGATTCTGCCAGAAAATCTTGGATTTGATAAACAATTTCAACAAAGTACCCAAACACGAAATCAACATATAAAGTGTAGTACCTTTCCTATATGCCAATAACAAGCATACCAAGATGAGAATCAGAGAACAATCCCATTCATAATAGCTTTAAAAATATACATAGGAATAAACTTCACCAAAGATATGAAAGCCCTCTACAATGAAAACTTCAATGCATTAAAGAATAAAATCAAAGAAGATGCTAGAAGATGGAAGGACTTCTTATGCTCATTGATTAGCAGAATTAATATTATGGAAATGGCTATATTACTGAAGGTAGTCTACAGATTGACAAATGGGATTGCAACAGATTAACAAGCTAAGGAAACAGCTAACACAGCAAAGAGATAACACATAAAACGAGAGAAAATCTTTCCAACTATACACTTAACATAGATTAATAGCTATAATGTATAAACAGCTAAAAAGTTATACACCTAAGCCAAGATAAGCCAATGGACAAATAAAGTGACAGGTCTCAAAAGAGCAAATGGGCAACAGATATATGAAAAAAATTCCAGAACCCTAGACACTGGTGAAATGCTAATACAAACCACTTTGAGATTCAAACTCAGTTAGAATGCAAACAAGCCACAGCAAACACTGCTCATGATTTTGTGAATAAAGAACCTTTGTATTACGTTGTTGGGGATACAAATCAGTTCAGCAATGATAGAAACAGTAAAAGGGCTGGAGACATAGCTCAGCAGTTAAGAGCACTGGCTGCTCTTGTAGAGGACCGAGGGCCAGTTCCCAGTACCCACATAGTGGCTAACAACCATCTGTAAATCCAGTTCCAGGGGATCTGATGCCCTCTTTTTACTTCTTCAGGCATTGTATGCTATGGATGCACTTACATACAGGCAGGCAATACACTCAAACATAAAAATAAATATACTAATAAAAGAAATCAGTATAAAGTTTCTAAAAAAAAACCAAAAACTAAAAATAGAACTATCATATGAGCCAGCTACACTATTCCTGGAAATACACCCAGAAGAATCTAAGTCAGGATACCCCAAAGGTGACTTATGGTTACTGTGGCACTATTTGGAATAGCCAAGTTATGGAAGCAGTCTCGGTGTCTATCAAGAGATATGTGGACAAGAATACTGTGATACAGCTACACAATAGAGCTTTATTCAACCATGAAAAATAAAATTATGACATTTTTAATAAAAATGATAGAAATGGAGATCATACTAAAAGAGACAAGGCAAACTCAGAAAGACAAGTATTGTATGTTTTCTTTCACACGTAGAACCTACATGGCATATATACATATAGCATGTGCATGATATGAAAGTAGAAAGGGGACTATTTGGGAAGAGGACAGGCAAGAGTTGGGTACAGGAAAGAGTAATGGGGTGAATATTGACAAATGCATGATATATTTGTAAAAGGGTCACTCTGAAACCAATCATTTTGTATAATGAATATATGGTAACAAATTTGGGGGCTTTATTTTGACAGGGTCTCCCTAGTCCCAGCCCACCTGAAACTCACTATGTAGACCAAGCTATCCCCCATCTCAGAGCTCTACCTGCCTCTGCTTCCTGAGGGCTGGAACTAAAGGCATGTGCCACCATGCCAGCGTTGCTAATAAATTTTTAGAGTGTGAATTCATAATGATTATACATTTATAATAACTAATATTATTAGTCACCTTACCATCACCTTACCCAGGCAGTGCCTTCAAACATTTTGAGGTCCAGAGGGTCTCCTTGAATGGTTCCATCAAGAAGGATCAGGGAATGGCAGCTGGCCATGGCTGCACACAGTGGGCCCCAGGGAAGAGCTTTGCCTGAGGCAAAACTGTGCACAGCTTGAAAACTGGTAAAGAAGATGATAAGTTAAAGTTTTCAATAAACTCATTTGTATTCTCCCCCTCCCCTTCAGTCTTCTAAAGTCGAGCTTCAGTTAATTACTTGACCTTTATCCCTGAAACCCTTCAATGACTCCCTCATGTTCTATGACAACAGTTTCTTAAATTTGGGGCCATAACTTCATATGGGATAAATAAATGAATGTGGGGCCTTCAAAAATTGGTAACAATAAAATGTTTTTGAATGTCAACAACCAAAAATTAATTCCAAATCAAACATGTAATGAATCCATGATGTTTCAGATAGTGCTTGCCCATGTTTCATGGTGTGACTGCACTACAATCTTGGTTCTGAACATACAGTGTTTGCACATTACACTGTGTGTGCTGTTGTGCCATGCAAGTACCAAGGAATAATGCCCAAAACACCTTAGCTCAGAACTGAGACTAATATTGTAAATTTCAGTGTCTTTTTACTGTACATACAAAAGTTTTGTGTTCCTACAGAAACATGATAGTTTAGTCACAGAAAACAAAGATTTTTAATTTTTTCTTACTGCTATTCCTTAACATGTATCAAATGACTATACCTTTGTGTTGTAGTACATTCGAATCTTTGGTTTTAAAATTAAATTAGCAATATTATTTGAGTTGCTAGTGACTTTGAGTTTCATAACAAAAAATATTCAATGAATTTTGGGTTTGGATTAGGACAGAATTCGACCATTTCTGAAATGGCCCTAAGCAGACACAGTACTATACATTTATGTAAAGAAGCAGCCTCAGCATCAACAATTATAGAATCAAAACATTGATGCACTCTGAAAAGCATCAAACGAACTCTGTATCCTGCTTTACCAAATAAATTCTTTTCAACAAAATTTTGAAAATATTTTAGGTATATTTTTATTTTATGTGTATGAGAATATTGCCTGTGTGTATGTAAGTATACCCATGTCACACAATGTCCCTCGAGGTCAGAAGTGGGTATCGGATCCCCTGGAACTGGAGCTACAGTCAGTCGTTAGCTGCCATGTGGGTGCTAGGATTCAAACTGGGTCCTCTATAAGAACAGTCAGTGCTCTTAACTGCTATCTTTCCAGCCCCTTAACAAAAGTTTTTGTTAATATTTTATGTGTATGAGTGTTTTGGGTGCATGTATATAAGTGCACCACATGTGTGCAATGTCCACAATGGCCAAAAGAGGGCATCTGATTCCCTGAAAGTGGAGTTATGGATCATTGTTAGCTGCCATGTGGGTGCTGGAAACTGAATCTGGGTCCTCTGCGAGAGCAACCAATGCTTTCAACCCCTGAGTCATCTCTCACTCCAAAGGTTTAATTCTTTATGTAAAACAAGAACATCCACCTTATTAGTATGAAAATTTGCTTTTGTTTTTAATAGATGGTAAAATTATGTGTATACCAAAGCATAGTTTTAAATAAGCTTGTATTTTGCGATCAGTAAATGTTTGATTTGAATATCTCTTTTATGCACCTAGATACCTGTGGTTGTATACAAATTTCTTGGGTGACAAGGAGTCACTCATGCAAAATGTCTAAGAATTTCTGCTCTATTAGACAAGTCTTGAGTTACCTGGTAATCAAGGTTGTCTGCTTTAGTTCTAGGTACCTTACAGCTGCTACTCCCACCAGTGTCCTTTGTGTGACAGTTCCAGGGTCAAACTAAGCTTCTCATTTTGTCTACTCATCCAGGGATTTCCCTGCGTTGGGTTATCTGCTCACTTGGTTTCTTCAGTTTTAAACCAGAATATTCTGCCTGCAGAGTAATGCTTACATAACACTTCTTCAAGTTGGGCATGGGTTTTCTTTTAGACATAGATTGCCACTAGTCAATCAAAAATTGAATTTCAGAGGTATTGGGTATAATCAGTTTTGTGACATTGCTTATACCCCTCCCACGAAATGAAGAACTGTGGGAAGAAATAAGCAGGCAGCCCAGACCTGCTTATTTCAACACCCAGGGACTCTCTAAAAGGCAACAAACTCTAAGCAAGAAGTCTCTAGATTCATGAAATAATAGGTAGAAAGAAGCCTGTGTGGTGGCTCCAGGTAACTAAAAGCAAGCCGAGACTTTGAAGGGCTTTGGGTACACCGCCATTTCTTGACACTTCCAGTCCAAGCATCCTGCCACTAAGGCTTTCTCCTTGTTGACAGTATAGCCTGCCATCATTTACCTTCATCGCCTCCTAATTTAAGCCTGAATAATGTTTGAGTCTAGTTGATTCTACTCCCTCAAAAACTTCAGAGCACTAGGGGCGTGAGAGGAAGACAAGTGGTGGAAACTACAAACATCGTCTTCCTCTTTCATGTCCCTGTCTCTCTGAGCAAAGGCCTAGTCAGCACATCTGAGCAGCCAGGAGCAGACGTGCAAGAATAGAGCTAGAAATCAAGTAGGCCCTCTTCTTCAGCCTGGGCTTTCTGCAACACTGTGCTGTCTGCTGCACCCCATGCCTATGTTGTGCCTCGTCCCATTACCATCTTTGGGAGCCCCTGCTTGATTCTTTCTCTGACCCCCAACTGCTTCAGCCACTGTTTGGAATCAAAGTAGGATAACCAAAGCTGAAGCACAGAGGTCCTCACCACTTAATGAGAAGGCATGTCTCAGCCCTGCAGGGAAGGAGTTAGAAAATTCTTGCTCTTCTCTCCCTCTCTGCTCTAGCGCATGTTATCGATGTGATTTTATCTTCTCTTCCCAAGGCAAAACTTTGTCGAGGTCTGTAAAATTTCTAACTACATGTGCCTCAAAACCCACCTCATATGCCATCATTTTCAGGGTGTTGTGATATCAATATATGAAGCACTATACTTCAAAATAAATTTCTACCTTCAATCACTATGTGTCATAAAAATCAAGTCTGTGTGTTCTATCGAACAATCCTTACTGCTTTGTTTCTATTCTGATTTTTTGTCTTCATAGTAATAATTTTCATGGCCTGTGTTGCACACTGAAGAGAGTATATTTGCATTCTTTCATCCCATTAGACTGTGAAGTCAGCAGGAGAGGCGATGGAGCCCTTCTTTTCTGGCTCTTCTCTGAACACTCCTGTCTGCCCAGCCACCCAGGAAGCCTCCTTTAAGCATGGTCTTGATTTCACTTTTTGCTGCTCTGTTTTATTCATATGGCTTCTTAATTATCCACCTCATTCTATTCCACTTTTCCTGTGGAGTTTGAAGATCTGCTTTCTTTGTCTAATTCAGAACTTAGGACACATTTAATTAAACAAGTTAGAATAACTGGGAGCTGACTGCATAGATGTGATGTGACTCTCATTCCTCAACAAGGCAAGGATGGATTTGAATATCACCATAGCAACTCCTTCACCACACCTCCCCTCTTCACTTAAGAGTCCTACCAGCTGCCAGCAGTGGGGACAGTCCCCCAGAGGTCCAGTCCATCTTCTGTTAGTGTTCCTGTCTGAATAAAATGTTACAGTTTACCTTAGCATGATAGTTGAAGCTTTTATGTCATGATTTAAACAAAATCAAAGTTTCCAAGAAGCTACAGTATATCCAGTCATCTGAAACCCTGTTTATGAGCATCAAATTTTAAATCTGATGATGCAAGAACCCCTTGTGGTTCTAGTTACTATGTGACAACGTGCACGTGCTCTGCTTTGGTTTTGGCTGCTTGTTGCAGCATCTGTTGCTGTTGTTATGGAGAGGTTCAGTAAGTGGAAACCCAACAAGCACCACCTCAAGTCTGACTCCTCTGTGACTCTTTGATCTTGGACATTTTTTTCTTTTTTCAAGACCATATAGTTCCTAAGTTTCCATTTGGTTCACCTGGGAACTGTTGGAGACTGATTACTACTGGGTGAGGGAGAGTAGCCTTGCCTTAGGTAGGCTGACTGGACTCCAGTGGATGAATTTGCATGGAAGAACATCTGGTACAAATGCTTGTATGGAGGAATGTATGAGGTCCGGTGCGGGGGGTGGGGGGAAAGATGAGGCATGGATGGGGATGGATGTTGTATGAAATGTACAAAGGCTCAATAAAACGATTTTTCCAAAAATGTCTAAAACTATGACTACAGCAGTGATTATCCTGATTGATAATGAAATGTTGATAAAGGATTTTAAGGCCACAGACAAGAACAAAAAGCTAATAATAAATATTAATTAATGCCTGTGAATGAGTTTTATTGTTAGATCAGGAGGAACATGGTCATGAACTACGGTAAAGTATTTATCAGAAAATGTGATCTAGAAAATAAAATAGAACTGAGTGTATCACAGCACTTTTCATTTCCTCATTATACCCCAGCTGTTCATTAACTGCAGGCCCTGTCGTCTTCTGCCTTAGGCTAACCACATTGGGTCTGCTCTGGGTGAGTGGAGAGGCTGCACCTGCTCCAGTATGGACCAGGCAAGTGAGACAGTCCTAAGCACTGCAGAATTCTTTGCCTCAGCACTGACACCTGTGTCACTCAAACGAGCTTTTCAGGCATCTCTGTATAAATTTCCTAGTTTCCTATCAAGTGGCATCTTCAGTCATTAGAATACATCGTGTCAGCGTGATGGTTTATAGTTAAGTGCTTGCAATGATTTTCCATCTTCCAACTGAACAAATAGAGAAGAGTCAAGCCAGAGGTGAAATGAGCGGTCTGAGGGTTGGAAAGCTTGAGCCAGAACCCAGGGTCTTCCACCATCAGGAATGTTAGTTAATTCTACCATGCATGTGGAAAAATAAAGCCCATTCTTGGTCCTCAAATGAAGAGAATCAAAGAATCCTTTCAGTGAATCATCCAAACTTCACAAAGAAAGAGGTACAAGTTTTGTAGGCACTATTCCTTATAAAACAACATTTCTAAAGCAGCTATTTGCTTTATTTTCCTCCTGCATTCTACAAGGGCCTCAATCTCCATGCTCACTATCCAAATCCCCTTGAATTGTTCCATTTCAAAGTGAGTTAGCAACTTAATTCAAACAGAAATGTCTTCCTTATGAGTAAGTTATATTTTTAAACATCAGTGTTTTGAACAGGAAAATAGAGATGAGACCATGTTATTTCTCTATGTGAAAATGGCCTCATGTTAAAAAAAAACATAAATAGAAATAGTTGAAGTTTTAATTTAAAGAGAATAAAATAGAAAAAGAAATCCTCTTAACATAAAGACAAGCACAAGCTTGAGCTGAATTGAATAGAGAATTCATCTTGAACTTCTAACAAATCAATAAAAAAGAGAAATATGTATGTATAAACAAATACACTCAGAAGCCCAGTGCTATAATACTGGGTGGAAATTAATTGTAGGCTGTTTTATGGCAACATGTTGATAGAGTGTTATCATGTAAAGTTAGGAAAAAAACCTTGAAAATAATTATATTTAAACTTCCTATCTGAAATAGGGAAACGGAAACTTAGTTTCAAACTCAGGGCTAGATGTCTCGTTTTGCCATTCCCACGCTGGTGTTCTGTGCATTGTAACAGGCCTCCATGTCATGTGGAATTTGGCCAAGTGGGTAAAGGAGCAGACCCTGTGGCAGTCTAGCAGAAGACAGTGTGAGAATGCAAAGAAGTTTTGTGTAGGAAGGAAAATGAGTAGCCTCTGAGAAAACTTAGTCTTCGTAACAGATGAATGAAAGGAGCATATTTTATAAAGAGTTCTTCTATAGTTCAGATACTAGTGAGGCTGGGGTATGTAATAGGAATATTTCTCAGAAAACTGCCAAAGATCTGTAATCTGCCCATGAATCTAAAATAAAGCTATTGCTCTGTTAAGTCCCCAGTTCCTAACTGATGGTGATCAAGGCCTTACTTGCCAAATGAAACATAAAGAGAAAGAGAAGTGACAAAAGCTAACGGACAGGCAGCTTCCACTGGGACATGTACCAGGCCTCCCCAGGCAGCTTCCCCAGGCAGCTTCAGGCTCTCCTCAACTCCCCAGGCTTGCCCTTACCATCTAAGACTACAACTGGTCCCCTCGGTGGTCTCCGGGGATCCTCTCCCTCTATCCTGTCACTCCTCCAACCCTCCAGTTATGGTTTGAACATAAACTGTCCCCCCGCACAGGCTCATGTGTTTGAATATTTGGTGTCCAAGTGATAGCACTGTTTCGGAAGGTTGTAGAACTTTTGGGGCACAGGCTATTGGAGGCAAGCCTTGAAGCTTATCGTCTTGCCCCACTTCCAGGATAGCACTCTGCTTCCTGCGTAGCTCTAGTTGTGCACGAGCTCCACCATGCCTTCCCTGCCATGATAGACTATCCTTGAGCCCAAATAAATCTCTCCTCCTTTAAGTTGCTGCTTTTGGATATTTGGTCACAATGAGAAGAAAAGTAACTAATACACCTCATAAAATTCCCTCCAGTGAATAAATAGAAACATCTATAAGATTTTAGTAGTCTTCTCAAAAAAATAGTAAGGGTTTACTTCTTCCTTCCAGACATGGCTCAGCCACTTACCTTGCCATATCAGCCTTCCAGGATCATTTAGCAAACAGCTCACCTTCTAGCTCTCTTTTATAATCTTGTCTCCCAATGCTGCATGCCTTTTATGTCCTTGTACTTTAAACAAGCTGCCTTTAGTCTGGGTCATTTCATTTAACAAAGACGCTGCAGCTCAGTGGTGGCCTCCCACCTGCAGCAGGTGACACTCAGACCTCCGCCAAGCCTTCACCTCCATGCATGGCAGCTGTCTTTACACATCTTCCCTACATCCTCAGTTAGACTGGGAATCTCTTCAAAACTAGAAAGGTCCCTTCAGAACATTCTACCAGCACTGTGCTCTCAGGCTTGTCAATGGCAGTTCGCTGAAAACTGTCAAGTGTTGATCAATTATTCAAATACAAATGAATTAAATACAGGGAAGATCAACCCAGGCCCACAGCTCCACAGCCACTAAACCAGCCTCTCCAAGCTGAGTGCAGGAACTGGACAGCAGGGAGCTGATGCTGAACTTCCTCCAGGTTGCCACCGGAGCATCATCAGGCAGGCCCGGGAAGCTGCCAGACAACAGTGGTCCTCCCCATCTGGAATACACTCTCCCTCTGCTACCCCTCCAGGCCCCTAAGCACAGAAAAAACCTTTTGGAGCAAAGGAAAGAGTGTTGAGAACAGTGTCAACACTGGCCATTGTCCACTCCACCTCTTTCTTTACAAGAAGTAGTGAAGAAGACGGGAATTGCTCCCATAAGCTCCAGACAGGGCATATCTAAAGCAAAAAATTTCCTCACATCTTTGCCTGAAAAAAAAAAAAACAGTGATCAGAGCAAGAGAGCGTTTTAAAACATAAAACAGTCACAAAATGTGCTACATTTTTCTGGGGAAATCATGATGTGATGGTCACCTTTCCACCTTCTCAGTCAGCAAAGTTGGTTTCTGGACTGTGACCTCATGCTAGCTCATTCTGTGACTTCCTCTGACCCTTCTATCCCATCTTTAAAGTGGTGGCACTAGAACAGACATTTCCTGGGTTCCTTCCTAGCTCTGCCATGCATCAAAACCATCAATGCCCAACATGGAAAGTTTGGAACCCACTTTGTCAAAGCACACAAGGTTTATCTGCCCACACATGTTGATTCTCTGTGGGGAGATACAGAAGATTTTCTTCTTCTTCAGTCTCTTCTGAGCATACACAATGCCTATGGTCAGAGCAGCTGGGAGCACGGGAGGGACAGTGGCAGTGAGGAGGATCAGCGCCATGGTTGCAGTGAATCTCGGAGGAACCTGGGGAGGGGAAGAAGATGCACACAGGTTAGCGCAGCAGGGCAGGTGGCACTTTTCTCCTAGCAGTCTCCTGCTACCCGTGGCAGCCTAGACCTGGGCTCAGAGTATTCCTAGTGAGTGGACTCTCTTGGTGGGCTTGAGTGTTCTGTTTGCTGTCCCCTCAAATGTGCACATATTCCCCCCACTATAAAGCAATGGAGAACTTTGATCCCTGCTGCAAGTCCCCTGACCTTTCCCTCCAGCTAAATACCCTTCCCTTCTCTGTTCATCGTACCTCCGCACAGCCTCTGAGCTCCTGGGACAAGCCGGCAGGATGAGTGGACTCTCTTGGTGGGCTTGAGTGTTCTGTTGGCTGTCCCCTCAAATGTGCACATATTGCCCCCACTATAAAGCAATGGAGAACTTTGATCCCTGCTGCAAGTCCCCTGACCTTTCCCTCCAGCTAAATACCCTTCCCTTCTCTGTTCATCGTACCTCCGCACAGCCTCTGAGCTCCTGGGACAAGCCGGCAGGTCTTAGGTTGTAACAGTTCACTCAGGAACTTGATCTGGTTTTTGAAGCTCTCTCCCCCACCATCCTGCAAATGCCCTGGGCACAGCAGCTATGACTCATTCACTTTCGAATGTCCAGTTTGTGTGGCGGTCCAGAGCCCAGCACAAAGTCTGGGGCAGAGGAGGTTCTCAGCATCCAGACAGAGGAATGGTGACCTGATCTACACTGGAATCAAGATCCCAGAGTCTCAGTGTTATTAGCTCCGGGAAGCCAGTACCAACGTTATTTTCTCTCTCTATGGAAGACACTGTGTTTACTCTAGATACATTATTTACTTGCTTCCTGCAACAACTGCTTTCTCCAGCTGCATATACAGAGGAGTTCTGACCCTGCAGACCCAGACTTGTCTAATCCTGAACCAAAGAAGACAGAGAGAGCCACAGGACCAGAGTTTCTGACCCACAAGAAGACAAGGTCTGGGATTCAGTTTGCCGCCTTGGTGTGGATTGCATATTGAGCTTTGTCCAGAAAACCTTCATTCCAGACTGTGCCAGGACTTCCATTTTGATTTTCTGATTGATTCTTCCATTCCCCAGATCAGACTGGCACAGTGCCTTCCATTCTGGACCCAGTGACCTTGTCATCCTGCCTAGTTCCTCCTCAGCTCCATTCTACCAGTGACAAAATGTGCCAGCCTCCCTGATCTTATTTCCCTGGAGTCTTATTTCAGAAGTCAGGGTTTTACCATGAGCATTACCTACAAACTTTTCTGATTATGTCATCCTCCACCAATATCTGACACTTCTCCCTCCCATGTTCACAAATACCCATAATTCACCAGTACCACCAGTTTGGACATTAGAATTAAGGCCACCTATGCCTAGCTTCACAGCTATATTAATTACCTCTTCTTGACAAGGTCAAAGTTAGGATCTCAGCATGCACAGAAGAATCTTAGAATCAGAAAGCACCTCAGATACTATAGGAGAAAACTCTTCCCTCCTGGCCACCAGTGAAGAGAGACATCCAAATGAAACTTGATCCTCTATAGCTGTCCTCTGACTTGATAGCTAAATTTTTCTCATTTGAGAAAACAGGTATTGAGAAACATGTATTTCTTATAAGGTTATTTGTGTTTGGGTATTGCAACCCCTCATTAAAAGCCAAATGGTGTTTTTACCATTGCACCTTTTCATAGCTCCACTATGCAATATAAATTTAAATTAAAAATTCATTCCTCAGTTACATATGACTGAACACTACCATGCATCATGTGGGTGTGTGTGTGTGTGTGTGTGTGTGTGTGTGTGTGTGTGTGTGTGCCAAATGGTGTTTTTACCATTGCACCTTTTCATAGCTCCACTATGCAATATAAATTTAAATTAAAAATTCATTCCTCAGTTACATATGGCTAAACACTACCATGCATCATGTGGGTGTGGGTGTGTGTGTGTGTGTGTGTGTGTGTGTGTGTGTATTGCTGGAGATTAAACCCAGGGCCTTATACATGTTACACAAGCACTCTATCACTGAGGTGCATCTCCAAAAAAAATCCTGTCATATTGGGCATGCAGACATAGAGTATTACAACCATCTAAGGAGGTTCTCTTGGACAGTATGATGGCTAATCCTGGGTGTCAACTTGATTGGATCTGCAATTAACTGATAAGAGAGAGACCTTCTTGATTGGATCATTTGACACTGAAAGACCTACCCTAAATGTGGGTGTTACCTTCTGATGGCAGCCATATAAAAGGCCATGGCAGAAGGGAGCTTTTTGCTTTTTTCCTGCTTGTCTTCTCTCTCACTGGTGAGTTTATCTTGCTGCTATGACCAACTCCTTCAGATTCCAACACAGACTGAAGGCTAGCGGATCTACAAGAATCCTCCAGGACTTTGGCACCAGATCTGGACTCCTGAGACTTCTAGCCTTGTGGACCAGATTCTCAGTCTCTCCAGTGTAGTGCAGACATTGATGGACTACTAGGACTCTATCCTGCAACCTAACCTAATAAGTCCACATATAATATATAATATATATGATATATATATATATACATATATAAAATTCATCCTATCCTGTTTCTTTAGAGAACCCTGACTATAACAGACAGCATTGATTCAAAGACTTGTGGGATCAAAGTTAATCTTATCTAACCCTCTGAAGCTAGGTCAAACTCTTGGAAAAGCTATGTGAATGAAAAAACTTACTCTCAGTACTTACTTCATGGTACATATAGATCCCTAGGGCATAGAAAAATCCAACAACACCAAGGCAGGCCAGGAACACCATGAACTTGAAGGCATCATTATATAGTTTGAAGTTCAGAGGTCGTGGGTAGAGGATGGATCTCACCAAGTCCCCTTTTGCTGTATTATAACCTACATGGAGACAACCACAGAGAGATAAGGCCCTTCATTACAGCCCCCTGCCAACCCATGTGGTTGGACCAGCAGTCACTCAGTCCTGTTTAGTTCCTCTTGTTCTGGATGTCAGGGCTTCAGTGGTTCCCATGGTGCAATTGCCCATTCATCTACAGAGCAAGCAACTCCTTGAGGGGACAGATCCTTCAGCATTGCTCTACTGGCAATCCTCGGGGGCAGGGAGGTGGGGATATCGAGGGGAAAAGAGAAGCCTCCAGGCACAAGCCAAACCCAGAGCACAGTTTTGCCTTTAAGGAAATTCATATTTATGCATATCTTTCTTCACGTAACATGAACATACAGTTAAAAATCACAGCAACTTAGAGCCATAAGGGTCTGGCTTGGAAAGCATATGGCTGCTCTTACCAGAATATGGCCAATTCCAAAATTCTAAGCAAAATTTCGGGCCTCCAATTCTTCCCTCCTCCAAGCATCACCTAAATTTACAAAAGTTGATCCAACTCACCTGTCTGCAAAACAACGGCTCTTACAGGCCCCTGCCCTGATGGCTTGACCTGGATCACTTCTGTCCCACAGAAAAGCACATGTTTGCGATAGTCTTCCAAGCTGTGGGATTTCCAGGGCATGGTATTCTCCGTCTGGGGCAATGGTGTCTTTGTAACAGGTATACTTTCTCCTAAAGAGGGGTGTGTTTTGTCAGTTCTTTATAAACTCAACACTGGTCCTGGCCAGAAAGAAACTGTGCAACCACAACCAACCCCATCTTAACTTAGCTCATCCCACAAGTCAGATGACTGGTCAGGGATGCTTGTGGGGTAGGCTCACTTCCAGTCCAAGTATTAAAGCTCTGTTTATCTGTCCTATACCTGGCATGAATGATTTGTTGTTATAAGTTAAAGAGCAGCTAAATTCTTACTTAGCCATGTTCCCAAGCATTCATCGACCCAGCTCTGTTCCAGAAGCTGTAAACCAGTGCATGCATACTGACATTCATTCAATCACCTGTGCACCCACACATTTTTCCTTCTATTCCACAAATATTTTAAAGTGCTTATTCTGTAACAGAAACTCTGCTAGATGCTGGGAATAGAATGATAAACATAAGAGACAGAAACCCGGCCCTCATCAAGCCCCAGGACCCAGGCTGGAAAATCACAGTGGGTTTCTACATTTTCCACATGACCCTTCTCAAAGCCACTCTTTCATTATTCCATTTTCTGCTCAGAAATGCTCAGGCTTTCTTTTCCCCTTGCCACTGAAAAAATAAACCCCAGACTCCCTTGCTAGATTACCAAAGCCCACTACAGTTCCAGCACCCTCCCTGGCTAATCCCATGTATACATTGCAGCTAACCCAGGCCCTTGCAGCTCTGTTAAGTGCCCCCCATTCTTTGCTGCTCCCAGTTCCCCCTTCTCCTGGTAGCTGTAGGACGGAATATTGAAGGTACAAAGAAAATTAGCTACAAGTTCAAAGAGATAAATTTCACAAGCAAAACAAAAATGTTAATAACACTTCCTGGTTCCCAGATTTACAGAGCATTAGAACAAATTTAAAATTCTATCAGTTTTTTGCTAAATGCTCAATTACCAAAATAATCTGTCATTTTTATAATTTAGAAATATCATCATATTGATTATAGTTGTATTATTTCTTATCTCTTTCTAGGTAATAACTTAGGACAGGAATTTTGACATAAATAACTTTTTATGCTCTTCTTTTCCCTCATGGTGTATAATAGGTTCAAAATATATGATTTTTGCTAAATACATGGCTGAATTAAATAAAAGCAATTGCTCAAGCTTTTCTATTATTGTTTTTCAAAACTACTTTCCTTGTTTGGTATATATTCACATCATAAGGTAGAAGAAGCTATAAAAATTTTATTAGCAGTCTTGAATATTCTTCAAGAAATTCCTTTAGCTAAACATTTCCTTCTGCAATTTTTTAAAAACAGTTAAGATATGTATTCACTGTGTAGATTTACCAATTACATTCTAAAAGGCTTTGTAAAAGAAAGAGAACCTTTTGCTAAATCTCCAAATAATTGTACCACATTGTTTCAAAGTCAGCCCTTGTAATAGGCAGATAACTCTGTATCAAAAATACTGATCCACAATACTGTTTTGACTAATACAATATTAGTTAACAGTTTTCTTTTACCCATTCCAATGAAACTGGAGCCAGACAGGTATTGAGCAAATAAAGTCACCTCAAGATAATGTTCCAGAAATGACACCTGAGTCAGACAAATTTACACAGATTTTTATACTCTTCACATATTAGCAAGAAATCTCATGCCTTGGCCTTTCTTGGGAGTACAAAACAAGATAGAGTCACCTACAAGAAAATTGGGGTCTGAGAAGGTCAGATTAAGTTTTAGAGGAAGTATTTTGATTGTGGTGTTGTCTCTAGGGACCTTGAGACCCCTGCTGCTATCAAATGGAGATTTCTCCCACATTCCCAAGGAGCTGGAGGCCTCTTGGCGGTGACAGTGTTTGAAATGCCATGTCCTTGCTTATTTACCTTGCTGGGACTATTCGACTGAAAATTATTTGCCAGTGGAATAATTTCTCCTTCATCTCGCTGGCTTCAGCACTATGCCTGGCACATAGTAGGTAATTCTGAACTTACAAAAAGTAAATGGAGAGGGAGGAGGATGAGAGGAAGAAGCAAAGGAAGGAAATGCCATTCCTGAGGCAATGAAATAACCTCCTTTAAGACCCAAAAGGCAACATCATGGAGGGAAAAATCCATTAATATTTAGCATTTTTTCTCTTGGCACAATAGTTAATTTTTCTTAATTTTAATTTGCTTGTTTGCTTGTTTTTGAGACAGGGTCTCCCTATAGCCCCAGATGGCCTGGAACTTGCTATATAGACCAGGCTGGCCTGGACCTCACAGGGATCCACCTGCCTTTGCCTCTGACTGCAGGGATTAAAGGTGTACAGGAGCAGGGGAAGAAAGAATCTTAATGTATCTCTCAACTCTCACCAAGGAAGCTTCCTCAAGCAATAGATGGCGATTAACTCAGAAAGCCACAACCTTAGCTGAGAAACTATTGGCAGATGGAGAGTTGGTTTTATTTAAGGGAGTGATGCTAGCTAGATTGACCACGCTCCAGTGGATGAACTCACAGCGAAGGACAGTTAAGGACATAAACTTGGCTCAATAGACCTTAACATATATGACAGAATACATGAAATTCAGTAGAAGGGGGCTATGGAGAGAGGTGCCGATAAAGAGAGGGTCTGGGATTCCCAAAAATTCAATAAATAAAGAAAAAGAGATGTCCTTGGTATGCAGATACTCGTTGTAGCTGTTAGATTTCAACACATTAAAGCATTTTTTAAATTATACAAACATATTTGTGTTTGCTATAGTTCAACCAATTTTAAAGTAAGCAGACCCTTTTTAAATGTGAAATCTACTTATGTTGAACAATTTAGGAAAAGATAATGAATTTACATTCCATTTAGATTATGTTAAAGTTTTGTATGTGTCCCCCACAATCTTTATGTCACTTAGAAATAGGAAAGTTTAACAATCTATAAGCACAAAAGATAGCTTTAATCTTGTACTGCCGAATAGCGTTTCTCATTAAAATGTGCTGTGCTTAGTGGTTTTCTTCTTAACTAAAGGGTAATTTTATAAATCGTGCCTTACTAATTATACAAGTACGAGCAGACTTTATAAATTGCAAGTGAAAACTAGAACCATTTGAACTGTAACTAGAAACCCAGTTTTCTGTGAGATCAATGGGGGATGTGAATCTGAGCAAGAACAGGGCTGCTCTCTGTATGAGGCTCACTGGAACTTTCCAGTAAGACCCACAGCTAAGTACTCTCCGGCCTACAGAGTACATATCTGTACAAAATCCTCCCTTCTGACTGAGGCACTTGGATTTTTAGGTTTCACTTTTTTCCCATATGGACATAAACCTTTCTCATATTTATGAAGAGGCTGTGTTTCAATTTGCTCACCCTCCAAGCCCCTTTCCACTCATTGCTTCACCCCACCTAATAAGGCAATAAATCCCATAGAATATTAAATGTTTCTTCTAGGTTTATGTTTATTGTGAATTAATTCTTATCATTAACAAACGCTGTATATTCTGTCTCTGTTACCTACTTACTGTCTTAGCATGGGACCTGATACCAACTCTATGGGTACATATTGATGTGACTTGCTAACACTTGGCCTACCTTTTGTACAAGGAACAGGACACGATGCTGTGAGACAACAGCTTACCTGTGAGCATGCCTTCATTCACCACACAACTCCCATCGATCAGAACAGCATCACATGGTAGTGAAAGTTTTCCTGGAAGAATAAGAATATCTCCGGGAACCAAGAGACGAGATTCTAACTCCTGCAAACCTATAGAACAGCAAAATACCCATGACTGTCTGACTTTTGCCTATTTTAAGAATTAAAACAATTAAGAATGCTTATTTACTACTTGTGCAAGACCTACCCTACCTGGTCACCCATTTGAGCCCCTTTCCACTCAACTGAAAAACTGCAAGAGAATTAGGATTAAGGAGTTGGCTCCTGGGATATAGCAAAAGATTAGCAGAGCAGCAAGATCCTGTTTGAATCCTAATACCTGGTCAGTGTTCTGTGCACAAGAAATATCCCAGGGCATTGGGCGAGGAAGAGGCGCCCTCTGGCTACTGTTTGCTCTGTCTGAGCCTGAACCCTGTGATCACTTCAGTCTGAGGCTTCCTGGAAGCTGTCCATAGAGCTTCTGTCTCTCTGGAACGCAGTTCTTTACTCCTTGCAGAGGACTTGGACACCCTACCCTAGGCTAACTCCAAGCAAATGTCAAGAGTCCTCTCAGCATCTAAAAGTTACATTCAAGCCTAGGTTTCAGAGTACACCTTGAAAAGTGTGATGCAGGGTCTCCGGGATGGCTACTACAGAAAAATTAAGGAGGCTTAAAAAGGTTTACTATTAATGTTCAAGTGCATGGATGTATGTAAGCAAAGGGAATTTGAAATAGTCAACATGGTGAGGAGGAGTGGCTGGACCAGGGCTGGGAAGGGGGTGGGACAAGCCAGAGGCCTGGGGTTCAGAGTTAAACAAAGCCATCACTCTTAGGGTTCTTCAGAGCAGGGCTAACATTTGAAGTTTCTTACAGAATTCTTACAAGTTTCATTCAATATAATTCAATGGTATTTGGATCTCCTTCCCTATCCACCCCTCCTCTTATTGCCCCCCTCAATTCCATTTAATCTAACTTGTGTCCCCAAATGTCCTTCAGTGTGGGTTCATCCACTGGAGCCTGGTTAACCTACCAGGAGTCCCATGCTTGAAAGAGACTGGATGCCCCTCCCAGTAGCCATCTGTTGACAATTTCCTCAGGTGGGGTTGGAGCCTTTTCCCACTTTCTCGTGTCTATAACATTTGCAATCTTAACCTCCTTAAAAGTTAAGAGCTAGATGTCTTGTATCGTCCTAGTCCCAGTCAATCAGAAGACTTTTTGTCCTTGACTAATATTAAAGAATGAATGGTACAGGGTGAGCTCTGAAATAGTAGGGTGCTACAGAGGTAGGACAAGTCACTTACCTTTGTTTTTTACGATGATTGTGACCTGAACTTTGTTGTGGTCCTCCACCAGATTGTGCAGCTTAACTGATTGCTGCCAACAGAAAGTCAAGGCTTAACCAGCAGACAGTCCAAGTCCTGAAAACCATGTTATCTCAATACAGTAAACAACGAGCCTGCTGACACAGCCAAAGGGCCTGAGCAATGACTCAATTTCCCCTTGCTTTGTTGTTTTTGTTTTTTGAGACAGGGTCTTACTATATAGTCCAAACTGACCTGGGATTCATTATGAAGCTCAGGAGGGCTTCAAACTCACAACAATCCTCCTGCCTCAGCCTCCCAAGTACTGAGATTACAGATACATGCTACCACCCCAGCTTCTACTTTTTCAATGCGTTCATTTTTATTTTAGGTGTATGAATGTTTTGCCCACATGTATGTAAGTACACCCCTGTCACACAGTGCCCTCGGAGGTCAGAAGAGGGTGTTGGATCTCCTGGAACTAGAGTTAAAAATGGTTGTTAGCTGCTCAGTGGGTGCTGGGAACCTATCTCAGGTCCTCTGTAAAAACAGCCAGTACTCTTAACTGCTGAGCCATCTCTCTAGCCTAGCTTCTACTTCTGACACTCTAGCATCCCTGCTTCACCCCTAGCCCTCCTGACAACATTGTAGAAGCAATTCTGAAGATTCACTTAGATTATTTATGAGATTCCATTTTAATCTCATAAATAATACACAACCACTGAGGATGCAGGTGGAGGAAGTGAAACTACCTGCATGTAGTTCCTGACCAGGGATGAGGAAAAACAAGACTGTACAGGTCGTTACCCTCTCTGAGTCTGCTCTGTAAATGACTGCCCACTTTAAGAGCCTGTGCTTGGCTTGCATGTGGAACAGCCTCCCTCCGGTGTGAACTGCATATTTCAGTTGGGTGAGTCAGTAGACTGAAGTGTCACTACATTTTAAATTCTGGTGTTATCTAGTTTGTTTACTGTCTTTTACTCATCCGAAAGGAGAAATGACAATATACGTATACTGTAGAGTTACTGTAAGTTTTCAGTCAATTAATTCTTAGACAATCCTTTGTATAATAACAACACTATTCTGAGAGTTCATGAGCATTAGTGATAAACAAGGAAGAAACTGATGGAAAAGTTGAGAGATAGCCACTAGAAAGACATGTTGGAGGTAGAATTTACTGCGATAGGTCACAAAATGTATAGGAAATGGAAGGGGCCCTGGGAGAGAAGGCAGCATCTCCTGGGATCTCACAGAAGACAGAAAGGGAAAGGCAGGAAGGGAGTTCATCTATACACTTCCCACACTGTTGTGGACCTGAGGAAGGGGCACTGGGCATGGAAGCAGGGCTAAAAAGCTAGGGAAGGTATTGCCCCTTTCCAATGAGTGTCAGAGACTTGAATGCCTCTAAACAGAAGCAAGTTTGGGTGCACCTTAATCACTCCAACAGAATTTTTTTTCCTTTCACTTGTTAAATTATTTTGATCTCTTCTGTTAATGACTTTCAGTGCTACAAATGTTGCCAGGCTGAAACATGCATTATGCACAAGTGGGCAACTCCCCCACTCCCCCCACCGAGAAAACATAATGAATTCGGTGTCAGTGTTTATACAGAAACATTTTTTACTGACTTCAGTTCTGCCTGAAAAACTAAACTTTGTTAATTTTGGTTAACTGAATGGAAGAAATGATATTACTATTGGGTACATATACAGTGTCCTAAGGTGACTTCCTAAATCTTGACTGTTGGGCATATATTTACACCACGAGCAACCAAGAGGTCAGCTGTCATGCTGTATTAAGGATACTGGAGTCAGTCAAAATTCTGGAGTTGTAGGTTTGGCATACCTTAGTAGTCAGACATGCGAAGTACACAAGAAATTTTATCTTAGAAGTTAATTGCTTCTTAGGTAAACAGCTGGCATTAAACTGAATACATCTGAAATTACCTTCAAGCTTTAAATTGGTATTACGCTGATTTATTTTACATGCTAGAGATTTATCCCAAACCCTCGGCGTTTCACTGAATAAATCCATAAGGCGTTACAAAAGACTCAAATTACTATGTTTATAATCATTATAATATTAAGTAACTGTGGTTCTCCTAGGCTTGGGCACTAGCCCACTTCTGCCCTTAGCACCCTAGATCTCTGGAGTACCCTCTCAGTCCAGACCTGACCACCGCATCCTGATCCCTTGCACCCAGATCAGTTCAATAATTCTTCAGTCTAGATTCTTAGTCTTCATACTTGTCCCCACCTACAACCTGCCTTTGCATACCTGAGACCAGTTTTCTATCCTGGCTGCCCCCTGACCCTACCCCAACTTGCCTGGGACTCCAGAGGTCAATCTTCTTCCCTGATAAGTCTGATCTGCCCCCACATCCTAGTCTCTTTCTAGCCTTGGACATCCACCCACTTCTGCAATTAGCACCCACATCTCTGGAGTACCCTCTTAACTCTGCAAGGCAGTGAGTTTTCCAAACCATGCCGTCTCCCCTACCTTGGGACCACCTACAGCATCTCCCACTGCTGCAGCTTTAGGCTTCCCTGCCCTTTAGTAGGGGCCCAGACTTTGGCAGAATGGCTGAGATCGCCTAAATAAAACCTCCACCTAGAAAGCTTCCCAAATTGTACTATGCCTGCTGATTACAGGTGTGCCCAGAAATTAGGAGGAAGCCTGCCATCTAACTTGGGCATCTGTGGGAACACCTGAGTAGCTGGACTAGAGCCATCTGACCCCTCCAATATAAAATCAAGAGAGAACCTGAAGCCTAGACCAACAAGCTTTTCATACCAATAAGAAAATAATAGAGTCACACCAAGTATACAAACAGAAACATGTGGGGGACCTAAAAGCCCCACCTCGCATAGGTCCGAAAGGAAGTTACTGGGGGCATGGCCTGGCTTGCTTTGAAAGTCTGAAGAATACTTCCGCACTGCTGAGGAGTGCATGATCAGCAGTGACCATCCTTAAGACACACCCTCAGTGGGGGAGGGGGGAGTTCCAGGTTCCTTTATAAGCTTTGTAACACCTGCCTGACATCCCGTTGCGTCTGAGTGTCTGGGGAATGGGGGCGGCATGGGCTGGCGAACCGCGTGCTTACTCATCCCCAATCCTCACCTCACCGGAGGTCGCTGGTTTGAACCCCTGGCAGAAACAGACTTAAAAACGGAAGGCCTGAGTCTCACACCAAACTCAGAAACAACAAAAGAAATCCACATGCCAAAGTCACAGTGAAAAAATAACAACATGAAAAACCCAAATAATATGTCCCCTCCAAGCACCAACAGTCCTGTAGAGGAGGTGTACAATGAGAACTCCCTAGAGATAATCCAGGACACAGAAGTAAAAGAAAATTATACACGTGATCAAAGAATTCAATGAGGTTAAAGAACACACAAACAGATCAAAGAAATAAAAGAAGATAGGGATAAATTTCTGACTGAATTCACAAGAGTTGGAAATAGCGAAGAAAATGGGCCGAAATGAAGAAGTAAGTGAAATGCTCAATAAGCCATTTAGAAATGACAGGAGAAAGCCTCACCAATAGAATGAATGAAATTTCAAATAGAATATTGAGACTGGATGATAAAGTTCACAAATTGGACTGCTCAAGCAAGATTATGAAAAATTTAAGAAAATACAGGAATGGAATTTTCAGGAACTGTGGAAAACCATGAAAAGACCAAATTTACACATCATAGGCATAGAGGAAGGAGAAGAATCTCAGGATAATGGTTAGGACCAGATCTTTAACAGGACTGTAGAAGAAAATGTCCCAAAATTAAAGAAAGATATGTCCATACAAATACAAGAAACACACAGAATACCAAATAGGACCAGAAAAGAAAATTCCCATGGCACATCATAGTAAAAACACTAAGTGTACAGAACAAAGAGACAATACTATAAGCTGCAAAAGAAAAACAAGTCACACGTAAAGGAAAATCCATCAGAATTACAGCTGACTTTTCAGCAAACTATGAAAGCCAGAAGAGCCCTGTACCAAAGAATTCCCAGTTCTAAATGACCACAGATGCCAACCCAGAATACTTTACCCAGCCAAAATGTCTATTATAGTTGCAGGGGAAAGAAAAATCTTCCACAACATAAATAGACCAAAACAATTCATGCTCACAAAACCAACCCTTCATAGAATTCTTGAAGTAATACAAAGAGCTGAAGAAAGGAATGACTATATCCAAGGGGTAACAGAAAGAAACCAAATGAAGGTTTAACTGTGAAATGCACAGTTAGACCAATAATGCCAACAGAAATTAAAATGACAGGAATCAATGCACATCTTTCAATAATAACTTTAAATATCAATGGATTGAACTCCCCAGTCAAAAGACACAGACTAGTTGAATAGATTAAGAAACAAAGTCCTACATTCAGGAGAATCCGAAGCCCTCATCTCACCTTGAAGGACAGACACTACCTTAAGGTGAAAGGATGGAAAAATGTGTTCTAAGCAAATGGTACTAAGAAAAAAGCAGGAGTTGCAATTCTAATATCTGAGAAAAGAGACTTCAAACTAAAACTAATCAGAAGAGATAAAGAGAGTCACTTCATTCTGGTCAAAAGAACAATTGACCAAGAAGATATTACAGTCATGAACATAAATACCCCAAACTCTGGTGCACCCAACTTCATAAAAACAGGACTTTAAGACACAGATTAATCACAACTCATTAATAGTAGGGGACTTCAATACCCCCACTGTCTCCATTAGACAGGTCAAGGGGACAAAGAATAAACACAGAGACATCTGAATTAAATGACACCATACATCAAATGGACCTAACAAACATCTTCTAAATATTCCACCCAAACACCAAATAATATACTTTCTATTCAGCACCCCATGGAACTTTCTCCAAAATCGACGACATACTGGGGCAAAAAACAAGCCTCAACAAATAGAAAAAAAATGAAATAACTCCATTCATTCTCTCAGATTACAACAATAAAGCTTAAAATCAACACCTGAAGAAGTCCTCATAACTACATGAACTCGTGGAAATTAAACAACACAATCTTGAATGATGAATGGGTCAAAGGAGAAATTAAGAAAAAAAAAAGTATTCCTGGAACAAAATCAAAAGGATAATACAACACAACAAAATCTCTGGGACACTTTAAAAGCAATCCTAAGAGGGAAGTTTATAGTTCTAAGTGCCTACATTAAAAAATCAGAAAGAGGGGCTGGAGAGATGGCCCAGAGGTTAAGACTGCTCTTGCAGAGGACCAGGGCTCGATTTCCAGCACCCACATGGTGGCTACGAACCATCCTTAACTCCAGTTCCAGGAGAATCCGAAGCCCTCTTCTGACCTCTGCGGCATTGCACAACATGGGTGCACTCACATACATGCAGGCAATACGCTTATACACATAAAATAAAAATAATAAGTAAAATATTTTAAAAATAAAAATAAAAAAATCAGAAAGAACACAAATAAATGACTTAACACTGCAACTCATGATACTTGAAAGGCAACAACAAATGAAACCCAAACCCAGCAGATAAGAAGGAATAACCAAAATCAGAGCAGAAATTAATGAAATAGAAACAAAGAAAACAATACAAAGAATCAATGAATCTAAGAGCTAGTTCTTTGAAAAGATAAACAAGATAGACCCTTAGCCCAGTTAACCAAAAGAAATAAAGAGCAACTCCAAATCAACAAAATCAGAGATGAAAAGGGAAACATGATAACAGACAACAAAAAGATCCAGAACATTATTAGGGAATACTTTAAAAACCTACATGCTACTGAATTTGAAAAGCTGAAAAAGATGGACGTGTATCTAAAATCATGAGAATCACCAAAGCTAAACCAAGAAGAGATCAACAGCTTAAACAGATCCATAACACATAAGGAAATTGAAGCAGTAATACAAAACCTCCCAACTAAAAAAAGCCCAGGCTCAGATGGAGTCACAGCAGAATTCTACCATACATTTAAAGATCTATATCCAGGGGCTGGAGTGTTGGCTCAGCAGTTAAGAACACTGACTGTTCTTGCAGAAGACCCAGGTTTGAATCCCAGCACCCACATGGCAGCTAACAACTGTCCATAACTCTAGTTCCAAAGGATCCAACAGCCTCTTCTGTCCTCCATGGGCTTTGCACAACACGGGTGCACTTATGTACATGCAGGCAATACATGCACACACAAAAAAAAAAGAAATAAATTTTTTTAAAAGATCTATATCCAGCACTACTTAATTTATTCAGAAAGATAGAAACAGAGAGAAAACTTCCAAATTCCTTCTATGAAGCCAGCATCACTCTAATACCAAAACCAGGTAAAGATACAATCAAAAAAGAAAACTATAGACCCATATCTTTAATGAACATAGATGCAAAAATTCTCAACAAAATATTTGCAAACCACATACAGACACACATCAAAAAGGTCATCCACCATGATCAAGACAGATTTATTCCAGAGATGTAAGGATGGTTCAATATATGTAAGTCAATAAATGTCATCAATCATCTAAATTGACTCAAAGAGAAAAACCACATGATCTTCTCAATAGATGCCAAGAAGGCCTTTGACAAGATTCAACATGAATTTATGTTTGAAGTCTTAAAGGGAATTGGACTGGAGGGAACATACCTCAACAAAATTAAAGCCATATACAACAGACCACAGCCAACATCGTTCTAAATGGAGAAAAACTGGAAGTAGTCCCATTAAAATCAGGAACCAGACAAGGCTGTCCACTAGCTCCACTCCTTTTTAATATAGTGCTTGAAACTCTTGCTAAAGCAATAAGACAAGAAAAAGAAATTAAAGGAGTACTAATTGGAAAACAAGAAGTGAAATTATCCCTTTTTGCAGATGATATGATATTATCTCTAAGAGATGCCAAAAATTCTACTAGAAAACTCCTAGAAATGATTAACACTTTCAGTAAAGTGGCAGGTTATAAAATTAATCTAAAAAAGTCAGTAGTCTTTCTATATACCAATAACAAGCAGTTGGAGAAAAAGTATATAAAAACCCTCTCATTTAAAATAGCCTCAAAAAAATAAGATACCTTGGAACAAATCTGACCAAAGACATTAAAGAACCTCCACAAAGAAAATTTTTAAATCTTTAAAGAAAGAGATTGAGAAAGACACCAGAAGATGGAAGGACCTCCCATGCTCATGGATTGGAAGAATTAATATTGTGAAATGACCATCCTACCAAAAGCCATTTATAGATTCAATGCAATGCCAATCAAAATTCCCATGACATTCTTCACAGAATTAGAAAAACAAATCATCCTAAAACTCAGGTGGAAGCACAAAAGACCCTAGATAGCCAAAGCAGCCCTGAGCACAAAGAGCAATGCCTGTGGGGTAACTATACCAGATTTCAAACTATATTACAGAGCTATCATCAAAAAAACAGCATGGTACTGGCACAAAAACAGACCCATAGATCAATGGAATGTAATTGAAGACCCAAACATGAGTACATGCAATTTCAGTCACCTGATATTTGACAAAGGGACCAAGGACATTCACTGGAAGAAAGCATGTTCAGCAAATGGTGCTGACAACACTGAATCTCCACCTGTAGAAGAATGAAACTAAACCCTTATCTTTCACCTTGCACAAAAGTCAACTCCAAATGGATCAAAGACCTCAAAGTAAAGCCCTAAAACTCTGAAACTGTTAGAAGAAAACATTGGCAAAAACCTACAAAATATAGGTATAGGAAAGGACTTTCTAAACCGGGTATCAGTTGCTCAGGAATTAAGGTCAAGAATCAAAAAGTGGGACCACATTAAACTAAAAAACGTTCTGTACAGCAAAAGAAACAACCAAGAAAGTGAAGACAAAACCCAGAGTAGGAGAAAATCTTAACCAATGACAGATCTGACCAAGGTTTAATAACCAGAATATATAAAAAACTTAAAAAACAAAGACTCAAGAAAGCAAGTAACCCAATTAATAGATGGGCTAAATATCTAAACAAAGAGTTCTCTAAAGAAGAAGTAAAGATGGCTAAGAAACATCTTAAAGGTGTTCAACATCATTAGTAATTAGGAAAATTCAAATTAAAACCAGTTTAAGATTTCATCTTACCCCAGTCAGACTGGCTAAGATCAAGAGAACAAATGATACCAAATTCTGGAGAGGATGTGGGGAAAGGGCAATGCTCATCCACTGTTGACGGGACTGCAAACTCATGCAACCCCTATGAAAAGCAGTGTGGAGAATTCTTTAAAAACTAAAAGTGAATCTACCATTTGACCCAGTTATATCACTCCTTGGCGTATACCCAAAAGACTCATCCTAGTGCAGAGATACTTGCACATCCATGCTTGTTGCTGCTCTTTTCACAATAGCTAAGAGATGGAAGCAATCTAATTGTCCCTCAACTGATGAGTGGATAATGAAAATGTGGTACATTGACACTATGGAATTTCACTCAGCGTAAAGGAAGACGAAATCATGAAATTTACAGGTAAATGGATGGAACTAGAAACTGTTATACTAAGTGAAGTAACACAGACTCAGAAAAACAAAAGATGTATGTTCTCCCTCATATGTGGTTCTAGCACCAAATCCTTATATGTGAGTATGTTTCCAGATATAACTACAGGAACCAGGATAATGAAAAGGAAACAGGGGGATAAAGGGAAAGAAAGAGGAGAACAGTAGTAAACAGGTGTTACTAAGGGAGAAATGGATAAAAATGGGGCTATTTGATTAGGAAGGGGGAGAGAAGGTTATACAAGGGAACTTGGGGATAAAGGGAAAGAAGGAGCTCAAGAGAGGTGGGTCCATAGGAGACTGGGATTATCAAGGGAGTATTGGGAAAAAACGGAGACACTTTAAATGGGGAAACCAAGACAGAAGGGTTAGACAGGGAGAAAGAGGAGAGATCAATAATGCCTAACTAGTTTTAAAAACCAGAGGGAATCATATTAATCCAACAACCTAACAACAAATTGTACAGTCTTTAGCTATACACACAGATTCAAGCACAATATCTCTACCTGAGTCCATGTATATAGCTAAAAACTACATAACATGAAACAGTGCCAGACAGGAGAAAACTTCCTTTGAGTTGTTTGCCAGGATGGTCCAAGAGACTCCCAAAATTACACAGGCTATTGCCACAGTCTGGATGTCCTCCCAGAACTTGAAGGTAAGTCCCTACTGCTGAAGATAGAACATACTTCGGACACAGGATTTGGAGCAATAGAGCTGGAACTGACCTGAAACCACTTCCCCTGAAGTCTACCTCTCATAGCTTTGGAGAGCACTATGAAGGTGCCAAGGAAAACATCATTCAGTGGTCCAACACCAGCTTCAAGACCAAATAACCACATCAAAGGCTAATCGCATCAAAGGTACAGCATAGGACACTGGTGCAATAGTGGCGCTTTTATCTTAGGATCAATCAACAGCTACATAGTTGGACTAAAAGCCTACTCAATGGGAAGAAACTCAAGTGTGGTACTGTAAACATAACCAAATACACATGACTGGAGTGGTCATAGATCTTAGAGAAAATCCCAAGATGGTCACATGCCTAGACTAATGTAATTTCTTACCGTGTGCAAAATATGTATCCTTATATTTACAGACAAATATCCCAGTCACCACTTATCAAAGAAGCATATTTTGTACCAGTCGGAGACTATTAAGTACCACGACTGGTCTCACAGAAATTGTCTATGAATTGCCCAGGCCTAAGCAGCACATCTACAATGTAACCTGTATACCTAACGCACACAGAACATAGAACAGGGGTAAAGAAGAGGACACTAATGAATCTCTCAATTCTCAGTAATGAAGATCCTTCTGGCAACAGAGGTCCAGGAACACAAAACATCACAAATAACCAAAACATAGAGCTTAAGAGTCTACAGAATGTTGATCCTTAGACAGGACTCATATTAAACTTCACCCACCCAGGGCTCAGGGACCATATGAATGACCATATGGAAACAGAGTCCTACAAGCTCCTGGGACCGGCTCATGTGACTCTATGGCAATGGTGTCAGCATACACAAATCCCATGTAAACTTGGGCAGACAAAAATTCAGCATAAAACTGGGGAAATGAACAGCAGACCCCAATCTTAGCTGAAGAAATAATGGCAACTGATTGCTGCTAGGTAAGGAAGAGCTGATCTTCCTAAAACAAGAAGCTCTAGATAAGCTGACTAGACCTCAGTGGATGGACTTGCACTGGGGAATGCCTGGGGACACTGACTTGACCCAGTTGGCCCTAACACAGTTGACAGAGTATATGTGTTCCAGTGGTGGGGGGCGTTATGGGAGGGTGCCAGTGGGGACAGGGATATAAGGATGATTAAGACTAATATATTCTGTATGAAACACACAAAATTAAATAAAAACAAATTACAAAAATATTAATCAAGTGCTATGTACTAACCACTGTTGTAGGCACTAGAATCTATTATTTGATTTTTTTAGATCTTTAAATAATAGCATAATGAACATGCTATACACACAAAATAAATAAATGAAAATGCTATCTTCATCATACGTATTTTAAAAAGCGGAAAACTGGGATTGAAAATGATAAAGTGATTTGCCCACAGTCACAGACTAAGTATGTGACAATCAAGCCAAGATTCATCTGACACGAAACATATTCTTATTGCATATGTTCCCCTAGAGCCTAAAGACAGCTTTTATTCCTTTCAGAAGGTATTCTTCCTTCTAAACTTCAAGTTACTTTCTGTTCCGTAAACTCTTTGAGTCAACACTGTGATAATTTCAGCCTAGCTTAAGAGGGTGCTAATCAGCACATTTGGAAGTGAAGTATGAGTTAATAGTGCTTGACTGTAAAAAGCCCTTTCTAATCCTTCACATAACTCTGCTTCAATATCATTTCCACCCCATAAGGACTCTCATCCACAAGAAGAATGCAATTCTTGGTTCCTGCTTTCCCACTTGTGTTGGAGTACTAACACCATTTCATCTACCCTGAGACACACAATTCCCAGAAAATAAGAACCATGCCTTCTTCTATGTATCCCCAGACTCTGCCACATAGTAGGCCTTCAGAAAATATGTATTTCCTAGACCTGAACCATTCTACTTCTCCCAAAAACACAGAGGTAGGATAATGTAAGCATTCTCTTTGAGCTAATGTACTCAGAAACTACAAGCACAGGTTTCTATGACAACCAGCCTGCTAGGGGAAGGGAGAGTGCTGCAATGCTTGCCGTGATTGAAAAGCCTGTTGCCTGATTTTCATCAGGCCCTCTCTGATTTCTCCAGTCCCTCGCCAGTGGGACCAGGATCAGTTTCCACAGCTAATTTGCATACTGTTATTATTCCACAACTGCTGCTGGGTATCCCAGTGTTTGCTGTATTGGATAGTCTCCAGAGACTAGTAAGGAGAGCATTAATTCAGATAGCCCTAGAGCCGGCTCCATCATGACTCAAGGCAGAGCCTGGAGCTGGGAGCAGGTACTCTCAGTGCTCTGTTCCAGCAGCTGCACTGGAAGAGCCCAGCAGGGGATCATGCAAATGCAGTTCAGTGTAAACATAGCAGATGCCTGTCTTTGCACTCAGACCTGACTTGCACTGGCCCCACTTCTTAGTGAGGGACTAGAACCCAAGTGTTTCTTGGCCTGGGTAAAGTAAGCAGTCTCTGTAAGTACCTCGCTTAGTACAAAATTCAAAACCCTTGTTTGGTTAGTCTTTAATTCAGATAAATGATTACCTTAGTCTGATGATTTGGATGTTCCTTCCTTCATTCCTGCCAGCCTCCTTCCCCCAATTCTTACTGTTACCACAAAGTCCACAAATCACATTTTACAAGTGAAGTCAGTGAAATCGTATGGAGTATTTGATGAGCAATCAGGAAAGCTAGGGCTAAAATTTGTGATCTGCGTTACTTGGGTAGATGTGAACAAGTCACTTCACCTCTCACCTCCTTGATTAACCTGAATCCCCTTCCTGCTCAGGGAGGATGTACAGTTACATGTGTCTCATCCTACAGGTGTACCCAACACAAATATAACTACTATGGGTGCAGGGGCCTATTGCAAACTGTAAAGTAAAAAACATCGGTGACTGTTGAGGACTCGTGACTGAAACTACTAAGATACTGTTTCAGGAAACAGGCTCGTTTTCTGTCGCCTTACAAGACGTCTTACACGTTAGGTCGGTTAAGCTTTGAAAACAAATACCAGCTGCTAATGAGATTAGTGTTTGTCTGCTAATTCCCTTTCTTCTTTTCACTTGACACACCTGGGTTGTAAATTGGGGAATTGCCTCCATTGAACTGGCCTATGGCCATATCTGTGGGGCATCTTCTTGATTGTTGTGTGATGTGGGAGGGCCCAGCCCACTGTGGGTGGTGCCACCCCTGGGCAGGTAGGCCTGTGTTGCATAAGAAAGCAGGCTGAGCAGGGGCCAGGGGAGCAAGTTACTAAGTAGCGATCCCCCATGGCCTGTGCTCAAGTTCCTGCCTCCAGTTTCCTGCCCTGAGTTCCTCCCTTGGGATCCCTGATGAACTATGACCCAGGAAATGTAAGATAAATAAACCCTTTCTTCCCCAAGTTGGTAGTGGTCAGTGTTTTGTCACAGCAATGGAGAAACAAAGTAGGACAGTGGTTAAGAGCTGGTGTTCTTGCAGAGGGCCAAGTTTGGTTCCCAGCACCCACATGGCTTTACACAACTGTCTGTAACTCCAATTCTAGGAGATCCAACACTCTCTTTTGGCCTCCATGGGCACCAGGCACACATGTAGCATATATACATACATGCATACAGACACACACATTCACATAAATAAAAATAAATCTTAAAATAAATCACTAAACTCTAATTAGATTTTAAAAATTCTATTTTTTTTTTCAGCATACAATACCCAATACTGGGAGCATCTGGAAAATTGGATACCCTTGTTGTGCATTTCCAATAGAAGAAATTATTGTTTGGAGAAAATTACATAGCACTATCTACTAAAATTCAAATTATACCTATCCTTTCATCTAGCAGCTTAGCTTTTGGCTGCTATGCTAAAAAAAAGTGAAACGCAAACACTAATTTGTAAGCATATGCATGTGTTATAGCTATGTTTACTTCAACATTATTTTTGGTGACAAAAATTGGAGGAAAATAATTTACTTTCCATAAATAACAGCATTCTTGAATAGTACATGATGTGCCACTGGCTATCGTACCACTACTTTTAAATATGAGTCAAAACGTTTGTTTACTTAGCAACTGGCATTACAGATATGAAGTCACGTGTAAATAAAAGGCCCCATGTCAACATGTGGACTAAGACCCTATTTTAACTTAAAAGTGAATAAATACATACATCTACTTATAAACTTGTATTTTATATGCATCTGATAGAATGAAAAGAGTAAAAGCAGGTTTCGCTGATGATATTAATAGGAACATGTGTTCGGGATCTTGGTGTTTCTATTCATCAGTACATTCCTTTCCTTTATAACAACAGTTACCAGGCCTCTAGAGTGTATAACAAATATCTGTTATGAAACTGTAACAATCTGGATTCTTGTTATTACTCCGCACCTTGTGATTTCATAGGTCAAAGCCCAGAAATCTCAGATAATTCTCTTGATGGAACATTGTCCTATGAGGTCAAGAATCAAAACTAACTTTTTGAAGGCTATGTAACAAAAAACACAGCACCAGGTAGAAGAAACCTCCCTTTGAGTTGTTACTCAGGGTAGTCCAGGAGACTCCCAAAATAACACAGGTTACTGGACAGCCCTTGATTACCTCCCAGAAATTGCAGATAAGAACCCTATTGATGAAAAGAGGTGACACTTCAGACACAGGACCTGGAGTGACTGAGCTGGAACTGACCTGGAATCTTCCTCCCTAAAGACTAGCTCTCATGGTATTAGAGGATACTACACACCCTACTAAGGGAGAAAACCAATCAATGGTCCTTCCCAGCTGTAAACTTAATAATCAAGAATAACTGGCCCAGCAAAGTATTGCTATTGGTGCAGAGGTGGCACTTTTATCTTGAGGGTAATCAACTGTCTAATGGGACTTAGTGGTAAGAAATTGCTCAATGAAAAGGAACTCCTGTGTGATACTGTAAACATAGCCAAATATACATGGCTGGAAGGGTCAAAGATCCTAGAGAAAAACCCACTTTTGCCATATTCCTATACCAATATAATTTCTTACTTTATTCTAAATATACATCCTCCTGTTTACTAACAACTGTACTTTCACCCCCTCATCAAAGAAACTTCTTTTTGAAACAGATGAAAACTATTACAGAGTTCCCGTTCAAATGCAGTTAATAAGTGCTTGTGAGACACTTGACCCTAAGTGACACATCTTCAATGCAACCTCTATACATAGGATGAAGGCATCTCTCAACTCTCACCAGAGAAGTTTTCCTTATGCTGCAAATGATGATTAATACAAAACCCCACAACTGGTCAATGTACAGAGAACAAGAAGTCACAGAGTGCTTATCCCTGAATAGGACACCTATTTCAAACTTCTTTCTCCCAAGGCTCAGGGATCATTGCGTAAGAGGAAGTAAAAAGATTGTAAAAGCCAGAATGTATGGATGACCACAAGGAAACAGAGTCTTCCAGACAGCTGGTCAGTTAATCATATTAACTACTTACAGCAGTGGTGACAGAATGTACAAGTCCTGCGTAAACTCAAACCAGACAAAATTACAGCATAGACATGGGGAAGTGGATAAGAAATCCCAACCCAATTTAAGGAACTTCTGGAAAGTGATGGCTGCTGGGAGACAGTGTCTTACAGGGATGGGACCCTTGGTGGCCCAGTGGATGGACCTACACTGAAGGGCATTTGAGGACACAAATCAGAATCTATAGACCATATGTTATATAAATATATATATATATATATATGAGTGCATGAAATTGGGTGGGGGCAGTGGGGGGAGTTGCAATAGAGGAGGGGATCTAAATACCTCAAACTATGCTATATAAAAATCACAAAAATTCAGTAAAAACTTTTTTTTAGAAAAACAGATTAACAAGAAAAAAAGTATTTGGACAATACAAATTGAACTTGATGGGCTCAAAAAAAAAAAAAGAAAGGACTAAAAGTTGGGGGGTGGGGAGGTGGAGTGTATCTGAGAGAGGTGGATATAATCAAAATACATTGTATGAGATATTCAAAGAATTAATAAAAATATTTTTAAATGCTAATTTTTCTATGAATCTTACCCTAAATCACACATAAGAATTTCTGTATTTCTTGTGAGGTTTTCTCTTCTCTCTTTCTTTTTCTTTCTTTCTTTCTTTCTTTCTTTCTTTCTTTCTTTCTTTCTTTCTTTTCTTTTTCTGTTACTCGGTTTGGAGGCAAGGTGTCATTCTATAGCCCAGGTTGGCCTGGAGCTAATCATGTAGCTTAGGCTAACCTCAGAATCATAGCAGTTCTCCTGCCTCTTCCACCCAAAACAGAAATTAGAGGCATGAGTCAGCACTCCAATGTTCCTTCTGAGTTTTCTTAAAGAGGTATACCTGGGGCTGGAGGTGAAATTCAATAGTAGAAGCATTTACCTAGGCTGCACAGCATGCATAAGGCCCTGAGTGCAACAAAATCAGCAACAATAAGAAAAAGTGTACCTGAATTACAGTTAAAGGAAGAGATGTTACAAAGGAGTCTTACGAGTAAAACTTTAACAAACATTAAAATGGGAAATGGTGTAGAAAAAAATACATATAAAAATTGGGAGAAACATGTCTTGCACTTGGGTTAATATGTACTGTTGTTTGTCCTCCCCAGCCTTTGGAGTAAGGCTGTCATCAGCCCTTGGCAGCATTCCTCCATCGCACTCACACACAACCTCAGAGTCTTCCTAAGCACATTGCAGTGACTTCTCCAGTTGATGAAGTTTGTAGATGTTTAAGTCTGCTGGGTATTCCTGATGTGCCCACATTTGGTAAACCCTGGCCATTGTTTTGTTGTAACAGGTTTGACAGAACAACTCCTTGGTCCAAGCGGAAATTCTGTAGGCTTTGCTTCTTTAGCCAGAAGCTAAATAGAATCCAAGTAAGATTTCAGTTCTTACCTGTCGTAAATCATATATGCTTAGGACAATGGAGATAACGGTCAAAATGATGATGGCCACAGAGTATTCTATGTAACCCTGAGACAGCCACAGAGTTAGGGTGAAGGCTTGGAACACATAGAATGGATTTAAAACCTGTGGATACAAAAACGCACAGGAGTCACTTGAGTGCACCTTGGTAGCAATCAGGATGATGTCATCTCTTTATAGAATGTCTTTCCCATTTTTAGAAACCTGTAATAACCTCTATTAAGAATTTACTTAGAACTCAATTAATTTAGGCAAAGGCAATGTCAAGCACATAGATGTGAACAGCAGAAGCAAAATTATTTTAAGCACTCAGAGCTGTGCTCACAAATTTGCAATTCTTATTTTGAATTTCAAAAAAATATTTCACCAGTAACAAAATTCAACGATTTAACATTTCCCAGTACTGGGGGAAAAACATGATTCGGGCTGAGTTTAAAATGAACTTTGAACTGTCTCAAGAGATTAATCGTTCATGTCATCACATGCGCAGTGAAAATGAAAACTCTTCTTTTATCCAGGTAATTTTAAAACGACATGTTCTTTTTCTGAGAATTGTCATGTTCCTTCCCTAGAACAAGGAAGGGTCCTGAACAGCACTGTGTTTCCCAAGGCTGCCAGTAACATGGACAGGGGGGCATCACCATCTGCAATGCTGGTCAACCATGTATGCATGTTTTGTCTCTTGATAACACTGTCAGCATTTTTTATTTCCCATTTTGATCTTATTGCTTCATATTAATAATTATAGTAGAGGGCTATGATTGAGCTCAGTTGTAGAGCACTTATCTAGCATACCCAAGGCTCTGGGTTCAATTCTCAGTACCACAAAAATACACACATACACACATACATACATACATGTAACAAAGAGAACAAAGCCAAGGAACTAAAGGAAGGTCCCAGGATACACAGAGACAAAAAACACTTAAGAGCCCATTAGAACAGAGAGAGGATTTTTTTTCTTAAGGAAATGTTCATAAATTAGGTGAAAAACTGACTAAAATCAGTAACTAAAACTGTCTCTGAACGCTAGTTTCTATAATTCTCTCATATATTAAAAAATTCCACTTTATTCCTGAAAATGAATTGATATTTAGTTAATAACTTAATGAGCTACACATATTTTGTTTCTTAAGCCTTGGATATAATTTATAAATTTAAAAAGCTTTTGTTTCCTGATGTTTCTTATTATTTCCAGCTCATCTGCTTTACTTACAAATTATAGCTCTTGAATTCACTCCTCATAAAATGCTCTAATTATAGATTGTATACTAATGATAACATAATTTTGAGTTTATAGAAATCCAGTGGAAAATTGGTTAAATATTTCTTATGGAAGAAACAGTATCATCATAATTAATTTAACCCCTTATTCAATATTATTTTACACTAAATATGAAGGAGCTGGAGAGATGGCTCAGCTATTCAGAGCACTGGCTGCTCTTGCAGAGGACCCAGGTTCAGTTTCTAGCACCCACATGATTTCTAACACCTATAACTCCAGTTCCAGAGGATCCAACACCCTCTTCTGATCTTCGTGGTCATTGCACACACAAATGCACTTACACGCATGCAAAACACTCATACACATTTAAAAAACAAATTTTAAAATACATGTGAAGCAATTTTACTCCTTTTGTTTATTTGTTTGCTTGCTCTTTTTCTACTAATGGCCTGTTGATATGTGCTGGAAATTACAGCACTCCTTTAAAATAGATCAAGGGCTAGAGAGAGGCTCAGTGGTTAAGAGTATTGGCTGCTCTTGCAGCGAACCCAGGTTTTATTTTCCACACCCACATGCTGGTTAACAACCTTTGGGAACTCCAGTTCCAGGCAAATCTGCTGCCCTCTTCTGACCTTCGTGGGTACAGGGTGCACCTACTTACGTGCAGGCAACACACTCATACACATAACATAAAAATAATAAATAAAATATTTAAAGTAGATCAAATTGATATTAGGGGAATATTAAGCAACTTGAAAAAGTACTTCGATAAAATGTTTACAAAGCATCCTGCATTTTGATGATTGGGAGACTATGCATATGTGGGTGGGAAAAGGCATACTGAAAATCTCTATACCTTTTCCCTTTTTGCTGAGAACCTAAAACTGATCTTAAAAAGTAATGTTAAAATAATGGTGGCCTGGTTTTTGCTCCAGATGCAGAACAATGATGGATAAAATTTTATATTAGAAAGTTAAGGTCATATTCCAAAACGAAATGACTATTTTCATGGGTTAAAAAGAGGTTTGAAACATGCAGAGGCTGGCAAGATGGCTTGGTGGATAAAGGTGCTTGACAGTACAAGCATGGTGATCTGAGTTCAATCCCAGAACCCACATAAAGGTATAAAGAAAAAATAGACTAGAAAAGTTGTTTTTGACCTCCCCACACATACAAGCCTTGGTACACTCACTCCCCCCCAAACACACACACACACACGCACACTCATCATGCATTCACAAGTGCATATAATATTTTTTTAAAGAATTAGACTGAAAATATGCAGCATTCAATAGAGACAAACCATCAGCTTAGGGGGTTCTGGACCAGATCTACACAGCAATAGTTAGTTCTAGAGACAAAAGGGACAAAAAGTCTCCCATAAGAAGCAGGAGACTGAAATTTGGCCTATGGTGAAAAACAGAGGTGGTAGTAGAGTTTCTGCTCCTGTGCAGAGGCTGAAAAACATCCTGGCTCAGCAGCTGAGGGTCAAACAGGAGAGAATAGGGTTCACGACACACTCATGAACTATGCCAAGTTCCACAGTCTGTGAGAACCTGGTGACGAGTCACTAAGGGACAAGCACCCCACCTACAACATGGGTTTATTTCTGAACCAGTGACCACTGGGGACCATGGAAGAGGGACAGCAAACACAGGGGGGAGGGGAGAATGGAAGTGGTAAATGTCCCATTTAAGGTTGACTTACACAAAAGCAATAATAACAATGTCAAAGTACTCAGGATAACATTAAAAAGTAAGGTTGACTTACACAAAAGCAATAATAACAATGTCAAAGTACTCAGGATAACATTAAAAAGTAAACCAATAGGGCTGGAGAGATGGCTCAACTGTTAATGGCATTGACTGCTCTTGCAGAGGACCCTGGTTCAATTCCCAGCCCCACATGTAACTCCTGTTCCAGGGGATCCGATGCCCTCTTCTGAACTCTGAGGGCATTGCACAACACTGGTGCATTTACACACATGCACGCTATACTCATACACATAAAATAGAAATAAAATATTTTTGAAAAAGCCAACTACTAACAGAAGTCACACTCAAGATGTGACAAATAGTAAAGCAATTTTTAAAGGACCAAAATGATACATTTCAAATTCTCAGAAATCACACAGGTAATACCATTGTCTTGTGGTACAACTTATGACCCCTCCCAAAAGACTTCACGTGTTGAAGCTCTAAACCCCAGTGTCATGGCATTTGGAGGTGGAGTCTGGAAGGCAATTAGGTTTACATGAAATCACAAGTTTGGCCCCCTTAAAGGAAGAGATCAGCAATCCCTCTCCATTGTGAAGGCCATAGGGAGAGGTTGGTGATCCTTAGGCCAGGTAGAGTTCTACCAGAAACAGGAGGGAGGGACCTGGATCTTGGATTTTCCATCCAAGCTATGTTATTTTGTTTACTAGCTTGAGCAGGTTAAGACACACATCATTACCACCACATTAAAAAAGTATGCAAATACCTGGCGTAGTGGCATACACCTTTAATCCCAGCACTCGGGAGGCAGAGGCAGGCAAATTTCTGTGAGTTCAAGGCCAGCCTGGTCTACATAGTGAGTTCTAGAGCAGCTGAACTCACAGCTGAGGAGACTCTGTCTCAAAAAGACCAAAAAAACAAAACAAAACAAAAACACAAAAAAAAAGAAAGAAAAAATGCAAATACCTGGCGTAGTAGCATACACCTTTAATCCCAGCACTCAGGAGGCAGAGGCAGGCAAATTTCTGTGAGTTCAAGGCCAGCCTGGTCTACATAGTGAGTTCTAGAGCAGCTGAACTCACAGCTGAGGAGACTCTGTCTCAAAAAGACCAAAAAAACAAAACAAAACAAAAACACAAAAAAAAAGAAAGAAAAAAGAAAAGAAAACAAAGAAGCAGAGTGGAGTGAGCTGTGTTACAAAGAGGAGCCTGACTGTCACTGGGAAGTGACTCTGAGCTTAAAATAAGGGGTTATTGGGCTGGTAAGGTGGCTCAGCAGGTGAAGGCACTTGCTGTTAAACCCAAGGACCCAAGATTGGTCCCTTGAGACCCACATGGTAGAAGCACGGAGCAGACTCCTGTGAGTTGTCTTCTGACATCTGACACATGCGTGTGTGTACTTGCACACACACACACACAAGCACATACACACAATAAATAAATGCAACAGATAAATAAATAAGAAGTAAATAAGAAGCTATTGAAAAAGACCAGTTAGAAATCCTAAAATCAAATGTGTTCATTTATCGAAATTAAATAAAACTCAAAGCCATCAATGGGTAAATTCTAGACTAATGTCGGGAGCAGTAACAAAGAGAAGCAGCTAAAAGAAGAGCAGAGATAGCATCCCACTGAAGAGTGCAATTTTTTAGCGATTCCTCTGAGATCAGGGAGTAAAAATCAGATTGTTTTTCAAAATGAAAGAAAATAGCTAGTTACCTGTTTAACAAGCAGCTTCCATATGGGCTGGATTTCCACCTCTATGGCATTGGGTCCACACACCAACCTTCTGTGGGAGATTGACCATCCGTCAGTGTCACACCTACAAGCTCAGTGACAAGTAGGCACAAGCAAGCGGACCAACAACCAAGCTGTCCTTTCAGCATTTTGTGACTTCAGTTAATCAATACTAGGCTCATGTAACCCTAAACTATGAATATATTTTTAAGATGAAAATCAATGCATGAGGAACAGAGGTTTGCTTTTTTTTCTAGTTTAAAATGTCTTTAATACAACCTAGTTGCTCAAAATGAATTTAGAAAGACATTTTGGAAAATAATTTGATTACATCCTAAGAGCAGCAAAAAAGGCAGGGAAATCAAGATGACCCTAGACTTACTAGGCTTTCAGATTACCCCGGACATTAATGATCTTGGCTGTCCTACCTTGGAATCCCTAACACCCAGGACAGGGCCTTTGTGTATGAACCCAATCAATGTACCAGTGAAAGAACAAATTCACAGGAATATAATCTATGCTCTTCACTTATAAATGTATGCTTCACATACAAGGTACAATATACATGTTTATTAGCAAAAGAAGCCCTTATGTTTGTATTGTATTTTATAATTCTTAGGGTTCTTTCAAAAGATTGATTTGATCCTGACTTTAGGCGACACTTTAGAAGGCTAATATCCTTATATTGCCAAAAGGAAAAACTGCTTGCTCTGGGTCTGCCAAAGATTCACATAACTGATATTAATCATGACAGTATAGCTTTTGAGCATCATGTTAACAAATGTTTTATTTTATCACTGCTTATAAAGAAAACTAAAGTTTGGATAAATTAAGGGATTGTCCCAGTTTCTCAGGGCCAACCTTCCAACCACAGCCTGATGTTACTTCACAGCTCTGCCTTGACAGGTACCAGCAGGGAGAGCATTGGTCTCAGTAATATCAACTACAGTTGATGAGCCCAAGTTGATGATTCTTATTTAGTTTTTTTGTTTTTTGTTTGTTTGTTTGTTTGTTTTGACAGGGTCATCCTATAGTCCCAGCTAGACCAGAACTTGCTCTGCAGACCAGATTGGCCTTCATCTTACAGAGATCTGCCTCTGCCTCTGCCTCTGTCTATGCCTCCCAAGTGCTGGAATTACTACCATGCCTGGCTCAGTTTATGACATTTTTATTATTTGTTTTTATTTTATATGTGTGAGTGTTTTGCCTGAATGTATGTAAGTGCACCCATGTCATGCAATGCCCACAGAGGCCAGAAGAGGGTGTCAGATCCCCAGAACTAGAGTTAAAGACAGTTGTTAGCTGTCATGTAGATGCTAGGAACCAAACCCAGGTCCTCTGCAAGAGCAGCCAGTGCTCTTAAATGCTGAGTCATCTCTCCAGACCCAGTTTATGACACTTAAACCACACTACCCCAACTCCAATTATTGCTTGTAAGGGATAGAGATACTCACATACTAACATCTTCCACCTCTATACTGTGTGGAAACACTGAGGCTTGGGGGTGTGAAGAGGCAGTGAGGAAGAGTAGCCATGCTGCTAGATGACTTCATGAGACCCTAAACCTTACATGGGGACCTCAAAAGACAGCAATTCAAGCCATGTTGAGTCATAGTCATTGGCAATAACCCGTTAGCCAATTGTCTCAGGACTCAGAACTAAATCTTCTTATCTACATGGAGTACTCTTGCCACAGTCTTTACTTTGTAGATGCCTATTCAGCCTTAGAGAGCCAAATCTGACAACTAAGCTGAGTGGTTAAGAACTGTGAGCCAACAGAACTAGCTTTGCATCCAGCTAAGCCTTTGGCCTTGTTCCGTCTACCTGGCCCAGGTTCCTTGCATCTTTGCAGGGTTTCCTGTCTTGCTCCATTTGGATCTCAAAGAAGTACCTCTTTGTTGAGGCCTCCCCTAACAACTCTATTTAAAATAGCCATCCCCAGCCTGGGAATGTGGCTTAGGGTAGATTACTTGCCTAACATGTGCAAGACTCCAGGTTTGCTCCCCAGCACGGGAAAACAAAACAAAACTTCCCTCTCTTTCAGCTCAGATTCTTTATATCCTCAACCAACCATATTTTTCTTCAGAACACATATGATTACTTGAATTTATACCTTATTTGTGTGTTTGGGTACGTGCATGTGTATTGGGGTGTATGTGCACGTCCACGTGTATATGTAGGCCATAGAAAATCCTCTGGTGTCCTTCCTCAGGTGCTGTTCACATGTTTTGAGACATTGTCTCTTACAAACATGGAACCATGTGGATTAGATTGGCTCAGGGTGAACCTCGGGGCCCCATCTGTCTTCACCTCCTCTGTGCTAGGATTTCAAGTACATGCCACCATTCTTAGCATTTTTTATGTGGGTTCTAAAGATCACATCCAGGTCCCCGTGCTTCCAAGGCAAGCACTTTACCAACTGAGCTATCTCTTCAGCCCACACCTTATTTCTTATGTGTTAATTGACTGTATCTTCCATTATAGTATAACCTTCTAGAGGGTATTAATAAATCCAGGAGTCCTAAAATAGGGTTTAATACATCAAATATAGCATTATGAATGAACAACTGAATGGGGGTTGAGCCTTGGTTCCCTCATCTGGAAAATGACTTTGATAGATATGCCTAATAAAATTGTGATCAGTGTCATACTGAGATGAATTTGTAAAGTAAATATCACAGGTATGCAAAGGACATTACAAGTTCCCAGAAAATGGCAACTGTCTTTGAAATCAAACTTTCTCTCCTTCAGCAACACTTTTTTAGTAAGAGCACTTCCGTCATTCAATTAGAGCATTTATTTACACATTTTTTCTCCTCAAATTCCATAGCTTCTTTTTTTAAAGTCAGGAAGGGAGCTTTTTCAAAAGGGACTAGACGAAGGGCATGTTCCCAAAATATTGGAATTAAGTAATAAAAATCACTGTGACCCATGTCTAGAATACTTTCTCCCCTGGCAAGGCCCAAACCCCCAATGTATAACTAAGATGACACAGACCACAGAAAACCAATTTAGAGGGCAAGCTGGGGGTCCAGCGTCTAGGTCTCTCCCTGTTTGGTGAGATGGTCTCTGAGATTACCATTAAGAGAAGAGTCATGTCCTGGAGCAGTGGAGGGATGGGACAGAGTGGACCCAGTCTTGCCTGTGAAGGATGCTCTTAGGGCTCATCCTGGCTGTGGTTAAATCACAGCTGGCTCACCCTATGCTGTTTTGTCATGTTCATTGTCTTTTGCCAAAATAAACTATAGTTTGTTTAGAGATTAGGTGCCCATCCCAATCTAAATGCAAGCCAAGGAGAATTCTTGGGAATACTGACAAGTGGCTGAGTAGCCAGAGGGAAGTTGAGGCTTAAAGCCAGAGCACAGAAGGAAAGGTTTAAGACTACATTCTATTACTAAAGAGCTGATGAGACAGCAAAGAAATAAGTGTTAGACCGTCCCAAGCAGCCTTTTCAAATAATGTAGGGCAAGAACAATTAAATGATTTTCTTAACATTTATAACTATCCATTATGGGGAGAGTTGCTGTGGTGGTGTGCTGGATAGCTTTAGTGTCAACTTGACACACCTGGGTTGAGGGAGCCTCAATTGGGGAATTGCCTCTATTGGACTGTGGCCATGTCTGAGGGGCATCTTCTTGATGAGTGATGTGGGAGGGTCCAGCCCACTGTGGGTGGTGCCACCCCTGGGCAGGTGGGCCTGTGTTGCATAAGAAAGCAGGCTGAGCAGGGGGCAGGAGAGCAAGCCAGTAAGCAGCATTCCTCCATGCCCTGCGCTCCAGCTCCTGCCTCCAGGTTCCTGTTCTGAGTTCTTACCTTGGGCTCCCTGATGAACTGTGGCCTGGGATACATAAGACAAATAAACCCTTTCCTCCCCAAGTTGGTACTGGTCAGAGTATTTTTAAAAAATATTTTATTTATTATTTTTAGTGTATGTGTGCATTGCCTACATGTAGGTAAGTGCACTGTGTCCTGCAATGCCCGCGCAGGACAGAAGAGACTGTCTGATTCCCTGGAACTGGAGTTACAGACAATTGTTAGCTGCCACGTGGGTGCTGGGATCAAACCCAGGTCTTCTGCAAGAACAGTCAGTGTTCTTAACCGCTGTGCTATCTCTCCAGCCCCTGGTCAGGGTATTTTGTCACAGCAACTGAGAAACAAACTAGGACAGGTGGTGAACAGACCCTTGTCAGAGGAACTCAAACAAGTTTACAACTGAAAACTTGTGGAATTCCCACGTGCATTAAGAGTTATACTTCTGGCTCCACCGTGGTTTCTTCCAATTTTGAGATATTTGGATCTTCTGGAATATATGAATTCTGAAAACCAAGTGTGAGTGTTATAAGTATATTCTTTTGGGAGTGGTCCGTTTCCCTTTTCAATTCACTTAGTTTTTCCTATTTTGTCTTTTGAATCAGGGTCTCCCTGTAGTCACAGCTGGCCCGGAACTCACCATGTAGACCAGGCTGCCCTCCCTCTCCGAGATCCTCCTGCCTCTGCCTCCCAGTGCTGGGATTAAAGGCGAGCACCACATACCCGGCTTTCTCACCAGTGCACTTTTTAAGCATCTCACAACCACTATGCTTTTTTCTCATTGTTTCCATTTTGATAAGCTTCTAAAAGCAGCTCTGACTGGCAGGTCACTGAGGGATAGGTATGCTTTCCAAATAGTCAAAGCTAAGCAGGAGATTCTCACAGGACTCACTTCCAGGACTCTGGGAGTTTTAGAAAGCAAATAGTAAAGTTTGGGAAAAAGTTCCTGCATGATTACACTAAGCAGTCCCACATTTCCTTAAAACTCCTACTTCATAGGGCTGGAGAGATGGTTCAGGGGTTAAGAGCATTGGCTGCTCCTATAGAGGACCTGGGTTTGATTCCCATCACCCACATGGCAACTGACAACCATCAGTAACTCCAGTTCCAGGGGCATACCATGCCATCATCTGACCTCTGTGGGCATTGCATGAAAAGGGTACACTTACATACATGTATTCATACAAATAAAACTAAAAAATAATGATTGATAAATATAATATATTTTTAAAAACCTCCTGCTCTACAAGGGAGGGAGGCCTAAGACATTCACAGATGCACTCTATAGTATCCAGCTCCTGGGATTTAGATGTAGTAGTAAAGGACAATAAATGGGATGGTCCTAGATAGATCCCATTAAAAACTAATATTCGCATGTTTTGAGAGATTCTTTTTTCCCTTTTAAATGCTCCATCGTATCATGAAACAGCTTCTGCTAGGTGGAGCTTGTACTGGTGTCGAACATAACCCTCTGGCTACCCATCACTCAGATTTCTTTCCTCGGTCCCTAGCAAGCCTGCCTATTTTTCCGCAGAGGGATAAAAAAGGTCATGAACTGAGTTTGGCCCTGAAGAATCACTGAGCCAGCTGTGGCTCTTCCCAACTTTTCATGTGGTGATGTCACATTAATGGCATAGATTGGATGTGACAGAAGCATTCCTGCCATAGAAACTGACAATTGCTGCACATCAAGGTTTTTATCTCTTCCAGAGTCACCAGCAAGGTGATTTGCAGGAGTTAATCCCGGGTAGGGCTTAACTGTCTGTTGCCAGGAAGTTGCATTTTTGCTTTCAGGAGTCTAAACAAAGGTTCAAGAGCAGGGTGGGCTGAATGAAAACAGAAGGCAAAGCGGTATTCATCCTTAGCCCTGTCCAGAAAAAAAAAAAAAAACTAATCTAGTGGAGATCAGGGAGATTTGGTGTTTTCACAGGACCTCTTTCTTGTGAAATGAATCACTTCAAGTGTCTATGAACCCATCCAAGATGGGTATGGAGATGCAGAGTTAAATTCAGTTCATGACAGGTGAGGATTGGAATGAGCAACTCCCTGAGACAATTTTCTGATACCTTCTGGAAATTTCTCTCCAGGATAAAAATCAGTTCTCCTGATAAGCTTTTGCTACTGAAAAATAAGAACTATGGACACTTTTCCATTTTCCCTTTTGCCTGGCTGCTAGGAAGCCCACCTGTAGAGAACTGTGCATTTAGTGTAAGAGGCTTTCACAGCCCTCCTTCCTCCTTCTACTGGAAGCAAACTCAAATTCATGTAGGCAAAATTGGTATGCTGTCCTCCCAGTCAATCAGTCACATTTAATTTTTCATTAAAGGCTCCTGTCTTACTCTAAGAAATGAAGGGGAAACGCTTCTCATTCTTCTTACCCTCTGTTCACCCTTCACTTAAACATGCCTGTAAAACAAAATATGCCTGTGCCTAGAAGATTATGCTCTCTATTTTTCATATTTGGGATACTCTGTCTTGCTTATTAGATTGTCAAGTCTTCATCGCGTAGACCAGATTTAAATTTAATTATGTATGATGTTTATTACTGCTTGGTACTTGATAAATAAGGACAAATGTGAACTAGCTACAGTGATGGGAAATCTTTCCTGTGGAAATGAGTTTTTAGGTAGAACATGTCTACATCTATCAATGAAATTTCTTAAATGATCTAGATCAATCCTTTAAACATCTTGTGCTTAGTACTATTAAGTAATTTTAGTTTTAATGACTTTGAAAACTTTTTGTTATTTCAATGCATGAAACAGTCATCTGAAATCTTTTTTTAATTAGAAAAATTATTTATTTCTGCCCCTTTCATACATCATATTATCCAGGAAACAGCCTTGCATATATATCTGAATACCAGAGTAACACACACACATACACACACACACCACACACACACCACACCACACACACATACAAACACACATGCGCACACACACACACACACACACACACACACACACACACACACCATTTAAAGGCAGAGCACCACTGGAGGAGTGGACCAGCTGTCCAGATTTCTCAGCACACTGGATCTTACTTCCTGATTTACATTAATGTCTAAAGTCCAGAAATGTCATCTCTAAAAAAATGAGAAGAAGGTTTCTTTATAGCTAGAGTATTCATGACAATAAAATTGCTGGACTACCTGATGGGCTAGTGCCTTTTGAGAGGAAATCAGTGGATCTTGGACTTGTTGAGGAAGTTTAAAGGCTGAACCAATCCTTGGGTAGTGCGACAAGGAGCGAAGAGCCGTAGTAAAAGAAGTGCTGACTCCACAGCAAGCACATTAACGCTTGGACTGGAACTTCTTGATCAAAGACAAGTTCACTGCCGCACTTCTCCTGCTAACCTATTCTATTGCACCAACAGTGTTGAGCGGTATAATCTTCTTAAAGAAAATAGACATGACTTCTAAAGCTATGATATTGTATAAAGTGATTTTTTAAAATTATTTTTATTTTATGTGTATGAGTGTATTGCCTGCATGTATGGGGGGGCATCTGTGTCATGCAGTGCCACGGAGGTCTGAAGAGGGCTTCGGATTCCCCTGGAACTGGAGTTAAGGACGGTTCATAGCTGCCGTGTGGGTGCTGGGACTCGAACCCAGGTCCTCTGCAAGAGCAGTTAGTGCTCTTAACTGCTGAGCCACCTCTCCAGCAAAAAATTTATGTGTATGCCTGCAAGTGTGTAAGTGTACCCATGTTGTACAGTGCCTGCAGAGGTCAGAAAAGGGTGTCAGATCCCCTGGAACTGGTTACAGATGTTTTTTAACCGCCATGTGGTGCTAGGAATTGAACCTGGGTCCTCTGCAAGAACAGCCAGTGCTCTTAACATCTAAGCCATCTCTCCAGCCCCAAAGTGACTATTTTTTTTACAACCCCTTATCATCTGAAATTGTTCGTAATGATGCTGTGAATTGAACATGGGTCTTCTGCAAGAGCAGCCAGTGCTTTTAACGTCTAAGCCATCTTGCAAACCCCAAAGTGATTATTTTTTTTACAACCCCCTTATCATCTGAAATTGTATGTAATGATGCCATCTCTTTCTAAAGCATTTTGTAGTATTGTCCTGGTCTAAATGTCTGCTTCATTTCTCACAGTGTCCCAACGACAAAAAAAAAAAAAAAAACGAAACAAATCAGTAATCCTTAGGTTGGTTTGCATAGGAATTATAATGGTGAAAGCTAGAGAGATGCCTCAGCAGTTAAGAGCACTGGCTGCTCTTGCAAAGGACCCAGGTTTGAGCCTCAGCACCCATATGGCAATTAAAAACCATCTGTAACTCCAGTTCCAGGGGATCTGACAACCTCTTCTGACCTCTGCAGGCATTGCAAGGCACAGGTGCACTTACACACATGTAGGCAATACACATAAAAAAAAAAAAGGAATAAAAATGTAAAAGAATTATGATGGTGCGGAAGGGCTGATGAGATGGCACCAGCAGCCAAGACTGGTGACCTGAGTTCAGTTCCCAAGGCCCACATGGTAGAGTGAGAAAACTGACTCCCCAAAGTTGTCCTCTGGCCTTTACATACTTGTGGTAGTGCTCACATACCACCACACACATGCACACAAAATAAATAAAAATGGAAAAATGGAAAAAGGAATGGTGGGAGGGAACTAGCTAAAAATAGTGTTCCTTGTCTCTTAAGACCTCTCTTACTGCTACGGAATTATTAGAACAACTCAAATAGAACTCAAAAGCAATATTTTAAGCACCACATTTCTTTTTAGTTTGAGATTTGAAGTTTGTACTTTATTGCAAAGAATGTCATGTAAGTACTGTCCCTAAACATGTCTGAGATAGGAAAGAGAGTATTAAGATTCTGGGGGAAACCCAATGATTTCCTTCAGGGTGCACCAGAATTGGCCATTTCAAATAATAGTTGAAGGAAGCAAAGTTGTCTTCCTTCTGTGTTAGGAAACTGTGTATCTCCTAATCTCTGTGTGTCTACAGACATCAGCCTCATGATTTTCCCCTCACTATTTTCACTCTCTCTAGTCCATGACTATGTCTTTCTCTTTAGACCACTGGTTCCTTGCAAAGTACCTGGCATATTAGAGATACCCAGTCAATAAATCAATGGATAGATTCATTTCTTCATTTCTTCTGAAAATGTCTGTTGGGCCTCTATCATGAGTCCATGGTTGTTCTAGGTGTGGAATATGCAATGGTAACCAATACAGTCAAGTGAACAGTGGAATGCTCACCTCCAGGGGAGTTTGTTCACAGCAAAGTACAATCTGATTCTTTCTGATTCTTGGGTGACTTGGCGGATTAAGAAGGTGATGTTTGTGGAATGATGTGATATTTTGAGGAAAGGAAAAAAGAAAAGACAATATAATGATGCCAATTCCACAAGCCTGAGAGACAAGGTCACATTTTACTTGATCGCTTTGCTCATTTAGCCTTCTTTTTATTAAGTTTACTTAAGAGAATTTAAAATATCTTTCTGAAACCAGTAACTATCATCAAGCCAGCAGAGCACCATGCCAGCAGTACACTGATGAGGGTCCGTTTGATACTTGATGACTCTGCCAACTGGGTTATTCTCAGAAAGCTTTAGAAATCCTACCTGACCTCTTGTTCCTCAGTGGTCAGACCCAATCCGAATGTATGATGGATGTCGTAGCAGGAGTTACTGTCTTCTAGCAACCTAGGATGTGGTTGGGACAGGAACCACACGTCAGCTCATAGCACTCAGGCCAGTGCTCTCCCGCTATGTCCTGATTCGGGGGTAAGGAAAGGCCATACTTACCCAACTTTCTGAAACCGCTTCTCAAAAAAATCCCAGACGTACCGGATTTTCTGCACTTGGATGCATCGAAGCTGTAATGACGTAATGATGGAACAGGAATCATTCACAGAGCACAGCCCATCAAGGAGACTCTGTTCCACACAGGTCCCCCATGTGATTTTCACTTTTTCGACACCCAGCTGTCATTCCAGCTTAAGTGTGTTACATTCAGAATGTTCACCAGAAAGCACATACTACATTTTTTTCTCTGTAGACTTGCTATATCATTGCACACTTAAGACCACTTACTTTTAACTCTGGCTTCATAACAGCTTGGTTTATGACAGAGTGGCGGTCAGCCACCAGAGGTTTTGCTGGGTTCTTGCTTATAGGAAGCTTCAGTGTGGACAAGTAGAGGCAGAGCACCTTTTTCCTCATATATCTTCCAAATTTATCCTTGGAAAGCAACAAACAAGGGCAATATTTCAGACCTCATTCAAAATGCAAGTTCTTGATCCCAGTTCAGACCTCACTGAGTCAGAAACTCAGTGGTGGGACCAGTGGTGGTTTCAGTGAATCTTCTAGAGACATCTGCCATAAATAAAGATTTGGGAAACACTGGACTAGAGCATGGAGAAAAATACAGGTAAGTGTTATGTCTAAAAAATATTCCTAGATAATAGTATTTCTTTTTTATTTTATTTCAGTTTTTGAGACAGGCTCTCTCTTGAGACTGGCCTCCAACTCTTGGTCATCCTGCCTCAGCCCCCCAAGTGCTGGGATTACAGATGTATACCACCACACCTGGATGTATTATTTTTGACATCTAGAAGCTTACATAGTCTGGTATACTTCAAAGTTTTTGAAAAATGAGTGAATGTTCATTCCCATGTTGCGGTCTCTGAAAGGTGTTATCACTGATAGCCACTACCCATGTAATGGCAAGAAGTACTGCACATTGGACAGAAATTCTAGAAACTTCCCCAGGCTGAAGTGAAGGACTCAACAAGAGACATGATGCACACTGCAGAGGTAGTTTTTTTCTTTTCTTATTCTGACCTAGGTAAACTCTAAATGGAGGAAGATCTTCCTCTGGAGTCATTATTAGACCACAGATACATTATAGAAGCCATGATCCATGATAATGCATTTATTTTCTTTAAAAGCTATTTGAATTTGCATTAAGATATATAGTAATTGTATGTATTTATGGGTATTATATAGGCATTTTCTCTACGTTGAAACATTTCCCCCTGGAGAGAGGTTGTTTAAGACTCAAGATGCAAACAGATCTTGCTTGGGAAATAAGTCTGAAGAACTTCCTGAAACTTACAAAATTTACAAGGTTATGTAAGCAGTGACGGGAGAGAGGAGACTTTCTGCTTACAAGTCAAGGCAGGAACTCAGAGAATGCAGCTTTCATAAGCCATAGCTGGTGGACCTTTCAGTGATTTTGCTGCTTTTAACACACCTACACTCCTGTAAGTAACCCCAATAAACCTACTGGTTCGCTAAACTAGACTTGCTTGGAATAATTTCTTTGGTCTGTTGTTGGTGCCCATGGCTGGTATGGGGTGAATAGACGTTTGTTCATGTTTATGAATGGGGCACTGTGTGACATTTCAGTACATGCATACAGTGTATATCCAAACCAGGGTAACTGATCTATCAACTGCTTCAGAAATTTATCTTTTATTTCTACTGCAAACATTCAAATCCCTCTCTACTAGCTATATTGAAGTAGCCAGTTATTCGTTGTCAGTCACGTTACAGGCTTATGCTATAGGACATTAGCTGGGATTCTCCCTGTTCAGCTACAGCATTGTACCCAGTAACCGTGCTTGTTCTGACCCTCACTCTCGTTCCCCACAACCTTCCCAGACTCTGGTGATCACTATTCTGCAATGTGGACTTTATAGCTTCCACATGTAAGTGGGATTATGTAGTATCTATCTTTCTGTGACCACTGTGCTATCTGAAACGGGTAACAAAAGGTTACGCACTGTTGTCCTCAGCAAAACCGTGTCTGCGTCCTGCAATGAGCATGGGATGCAGTTGGCCCAGACCCTCCACTCAGGCCTCCAGTAGAACGCCAGCTGAAGAGCCCCGACTGTCAGCACGGCTGTGACAAGGCACAGGGCTCTCCGTAGATTCTGAGTATGATAGCCAAACACCTCCTAGACAATAAATGAAGCATAGTTTATTTTTTTTAGCATTCACATAAACACACTATTTTACTTCAAATGATCTGAGTTAAGAATGCAGGGGTGTTGGTTGAGAGAAAAAATTGGCATCAGTGAGCAAACTCTGGTTGACTACAGCTTACATTTGATACAGTAAGAAAGGAAAAGCAGGGCTCTTCCACCCCCTGGAGGACTCCTCCTCCCATGGCCCTGCAGGACTCCTCCTCCTGTCCCATGGGGCTCTGCCTACTAAACATTGCATAGGAGGACTAAGGAGCACTGATTTGTTTCTGTGGATTTCTAAAAACAGCCTCAGACTTCTGTAAAATGCCTCATGTTTTGAGATAGATTTTTTTTTAGGCACATGAAAAACTGTCAATATGAATTTATTGAAGAAAAATGATAAGATTATGATAGATATGGCCCACACCTATATCTATATTTATTCAGATTGGTTTTATAACAACTAAAATGATTGGAAGTATGAATAAATGTGTTGTTTTCTACAACAACATGGTGTAAGTTAATGGCTTATCTGTTTACAAGAAAGGCTCCCAAACTACAGCTTCCATTCACTTACTCTCAGAAAAACATGCTGAGCTATTCATACCTGTAATAATAGATTAGTTAATATTTGTCACAGTCTCAGTGGATTGAGATTTGTTTTAGGGGGGGAATAGCACTGGTTATTTCAAGCAAATTTGTGATTTCTAACATCTACAAATGAGGAGTCACAGCACTGTTTTATAAAATTCAGAAACTAAACTTTTACTGTACTTGAAATACCTGAGGGATGATGATTGCTATGGTTTGAATGTGAAATGTTCCCCCGAGAAGGTTCAGGTTGACAGCTTTGTTCTTGGTTAGTGGCCTTATTGAGAGGAGACTGAACCATGAGGGTACTAACCTCATCAACTGATTATTCCACTGATGAAGTCACAGCTGAATGGACTCAAGAGAAGGGATCTAGTTGGAGGAAGTGTGTCAGTGAGGGGCATGCCATTGAACAGCAAGGGGTAAATTTTTCCAAACTCCTCTCTTTTTCTTCCTCCTCCTCCTTCCTCACCTTCCTCCTCTCTCTCCCTCTCTCTTTCTCTGTACTCTCTTTCTATCTGTATCTCATCCTTTCTTCTTCCTGGTTGTCTTGAGATAAGCAGCTTTGTTCCACCATGCCCCTTCACCACGTTTCTGCCTTGTCACAGACTTAAAGGCAATGGAGCCAGCCATCAATGGACAAAACCTCTGCAATCGGGAGGCAAGATGAGCCTTCCTAACCACAATTTGTTTTCCTCGGGTGTTCTGTACAGAAATGGAAAGTTTGTTAACAGGTTAATAAATGAATGGCATATTTACTATATAATTACTTTCAGTTGGGCTGTGGTTTTTTTGTTTTGCTCTTTTTTCCAGTTATTCTGACCTCCCATGTCCAGATCATAGAGATTTAATAACAAGAAAATAAGTTTTTCCTGTGTTTTGTAGCATTTCTAATGATGGAACCTCTTGGTTTTATGCCATCTTAGATTATGGCATCATATAACAAATCTCTTGGCTTAATTCCTAGGAAAAGTTTTCATCTTCGGTACGGTCTCTTTCATTAACTTTTCCTAATAACTCAGTGGTTGATGAATAATAACAGTTGTTGAAAGTGATCTTTAAACAGAGTAGAAAGGCCACAAGTTCAAGGAACAAGACATAAGTTTGAGCCATGGCTCAGCTTATTATCAGCAATGTGACCCCAGGTAACTGGTTCACTTCCAAAAATTTCCAGTGCAGTCTTCTGCAAAACAGTGAGGAAGGCAAACCTTGCAAGGCTCTTGGGCTTGGATAAGACAATGTCTGCTTAAATGCTCTGTAAAGTAAGGACAATTTGAAGAGTTCCTCTCACTGTTACTCAGCAATACTCACAAAGCGGGGTGTATTCTTTACTAACACAGTCACTCTACTTTGAGATTATTAACAAAAAAGTCTGAATTTAATTTGGAAACATGCAGTCATCCTGCTTTCATGAATATTTCCAACATCTCCTCCTCCTCTTCCTACACTCCTTCTGTGTCTATAAGCTTTGATTTTGTTTGTGAATTCTGTGAGTTTTATTAGATGTAAATAAAATACATATGCCAACATTCTGGTTTGCTTTCTGTTACTATGATAAACACCATAACCAAAAACAAGCAGGGGAGGAAAGGGTTTATTTCATCTTATAACTCCCAATTTACAATTCATCCCTGAGAGAAGTCAGGGCAGGAATTCAAAGCAGGAACTTGGAGGCAGGAACTGAAGGAGAGACGGAGAACAGTGCTTACTGGCTTGCTTCCCGTGATTTACTCAGCTACCTTTCTGACGTATGGCCCACTATACTTTCTGTTTTTTAAATATGTATAGTATTTATTATTTTTTTAAAACTTTATGTGTATGGGTGTATTGCCTGAATGTACATAAGTGCACCCATGTCCTGCCCAGGTCCACCTGCATAAAGCTGACACTGCACACAGTGGGCTGGGCTTTCCTACATCAATTAACAATAAGAAAATGCCTCACAGACATAGCCATATCTGATGGAGGAAATTCCTCAAATGAGATTCCCTCTTCCCAGATATGTCTAGGTTTGCATCACATTGGCCAAAACTAACCAGCACAGCCACTTCACATATTACATGATATATATGCTTTGGGTTGCTCACAATGGGCTGTTGCCAAGGTTCCCGTGTGTGCAAAGCACAAAGCAGATCAATTTGGAAATTTAGCCCAGCTCATACTGAAATGAGCTCATTCATGAACAACTTTCTTTTTTTTCCTGTTTATTTTCACACAGCAATGACACTGGTAATCATAATTCTTGTGTCTGTTTAGTTTTTTTCTATATATATATATATATATATTGGTCTTTTTGAGACCATCTCCCTGTAGCCCCAGCTGGCCTGAATTTGCTGTGGAGACCAGGCTGGCCTCAAACTGACAGAGATCTGCCTGCCTCTGCCTCCCAAGTGCTGGATACAATTTTTAATTAACAAGATAAATCGCAATCCTAGCAAGATTGCAATGAAATCATTACTACTACATACTGCTAATAACTTTCTGAATTGAAATCATTCTTTAGGGAAGGTAAAGTTACAAAATGTATCAAGAATTATAAAGCTGTTTCTACCCTGACCAATAATTCTTCGCTTGGAAAAATGCCCTAATGAAATAATACATAAAAGGGAATGTGATGGATACAAGCTGCTCAGTGCTGCATTGCCTGTAATAACAGAATTATTGGGAGAATGAAATTTTAGCCAATGCATCAGTAGGTTTTGAAATATCAGGACTGCTGTGATGCTATTAGAAATGCAGTGTATTGGGGGGCTCAGTGGTTACGAGCCCAAGCTGCTCTTGTAAAGGACCCAGGTTCAATTCTCAGCACCCACATGGTGACTAAGAACCATCCATAACTCCAGTTCCAGGGGATCTGACACTCTCTTCTGATCTCCATGGGCATTACACAACACAGGTACATTTACATATATGCAGGTAACACACCCATACACATAAAATTAAGTAAATAAATAAATGAAATATTTTGTAAAAGCCAGAATGTAGGATATCAGTGAAGAAACCTGGGGCCACGTATTATACAACATCAAATGAAGAAGACACAAGCAACCAATGGAAATGAACAGCGGCAGCAGCAACAGCACCATGAGACTGAACCCAACCATATGAGCAATCATGTTGAAAGTAAATGGTCTTAATACTATAAATGAGAAGTGTTAAGCTAGATAATAACAGACACATTACATACTGTTTATAATAGGCATACTTTAAATATAAATAAGTAGGAAATTTACAAGGGAAACGATAAAGATGGCTAATATAACTATATCAGTGTCAAACTGCTGGGTGAGAAAGAGCTGATCTAGAGAGGCTGACTAGACCTTAGTGGATGAACTTGAACTAAGGGACATCTGGAGATACTAACTTGACACAACAGACCTCAACACAAATGATAGAATGTATGAATTCCGGGGGGGGGGGGCTCTGAGAAGGGCCAACGGAGAAGGTGGTATAAAGATGACTAAGATGTTCAGTATGAAATATATAAAAATTGAATAAAAAATTTACAAAAAAATGTATTTCTTCAAGGATATTTAAGGAAGGAAGTAGTATGAGAAAAATGGAAGATTTTTCATGAGTTAAGTGATGAATTCAGCAGGACGACAACAATTCAAAACTTTTGTGCTCCTTAAAATATACACAATTTATAAAACAAAATGGGAAATCTACACAGAATAATATTTTTTAACATCCTCTGACATTCTCAAGATAAGCAGAGGAAAAATACCAGTAAGAATGTAGAAAACTTGAAGAACTCCATCAGCTTAAGTGACCAGATTAATAAAGAAAAATCACAGCCAACTACTGCAAAATTCAGTTTTTTCAAGTATACAAAAGCAATTACCATAATTAACCATATTCTTAGACATAAAATACATTATAATTAAACTAGAACTTAACAAAAGAATGATAAAATTTTTAAAAATTATTTTTATTATTTTTTGTGAGTGTTATGCCTGTATATATATATAAGTGCACCCGTGTTGTGCAGTGCTTGTGGAGGACAGAGAGGGCACAGGAGCCCCTAGAACTGGAGTTACAGATGGTTGTTAGCCACATGTGGGTCCTGGGGTTTGAACCTGGGTCCTCTGCAAGAGCAGCCAGTGCTCTTAACCACTGAGCCATCTCTCCAGCCCCATAAAAAAAAAAAAAAATCTCAAAATTCTTGAAAATTTAAAAACTTATTTCTAAATAGCACATTAAAATCAATTAAGAAATTACACAACTGACATGTTTAGATTTGAACTACATAAAAAAGGAAAATGAAGTCAACCCTTGTGAGAGTATAGTTAAAGTATGCTTAGAGGAAAATTCATAACTTTAAATGTATATGTTAGAAAAGAAAATTTGAAAAAATAAAGTAGCCTCTAACTCAAGATATTATAGAAAATGTAACAAATTAAAACCAAAAATGTAAAAATAAGGAAAACACAGAGATACTGGAGTGCAGAAATCCGCTATTTTCTATCTTTATTTATTTATTTATTCTTTTGGTCTTTTTGAGACAGGGTCTCCCTGTAGCCCTAGGTGGCCTAGAACTTGCTATGTAGATGAAGCTGGTCTTGAACTCATAGAGATCCACTTGCCTCTGCCTCCTGAGTGCTGGGATTAAAGGCGTGCACCACCACGTCCAGCCCGGAAATCAATACTTTTAAGAAATTTATAAAGTGGATATATGCACGAATAATCTGAATGGTTTGTTATTTTTGAAGAAACTATGTATTTGCTGTGCTGCTGGAACAACCTAGAATCCCAGCTACTAGGAAGGCTGAGGCAGGAGGATTGCAAGTTTTAGGCCAACGTAGGTAGTTGAGCAAGATCCTGTTTCAGAATAAAATATGTAAGTGCAATGGGGGAGGGGCAACTGAGGATATAGCTTAGTAGTGGAATGCTTGCCTAGCATGCACAAGCTCTGGCTTCAGTTCCTAGTGTAGCAAAAATGAAAGAGAAAGGAAAATAAACCATAATTAAAAACCTCTTGCAAAACCTTTTTTAAGTCCAGATGGCTTGTGAATCATTTCAAATACTTAAGGTTGAAGTGAAACCATAGAGCATACAGAAATGCTCCCATCTTCTTACAAAAATACCTGACTCTGATAAGCATGTGGGAAGAAAGAAAAGTCACAGGCTATGGTTTGTTGTCACTATACACAATATAATTCTAAAATATATTATCTATCTGAAACAATGGCATAATTAAAAGGTAATACCACTACCAAGTGGTATTTGTTTTAGGAATACAGTCATTGCAAAGTCAGCATATTTTATAGTGTTAATAATCAAAAGGTCACCACAATTGATAGGAATAAAGAAAGATGTATGCAGTTACATATATTTTTTAAAAATTCTTTTAGTCTTTTTGAGATAGGGTCTCCCTGTAACCCCAGCTGTCCTGGAACTCACTATGTAGACCAGGCTGGCCTTGAACTCACAAAGCTCCTCCTGCCTCTGCCTCCCAAGTGTTGGGATTAAAGGCATGTGCCACCAAGCCTGGCTACATAAATTTTTTAAAAACCAGAGACAAATTCTAACTGTTAAGTAAATTTATTAAGGTTGTTGCATGATAGATCAATATATAAAACCAACTGTATTTATATGTACCAGTAACCATTTAAAAACTAAGTACAGATATCATCAAAGAAAAAATTCAGTTGCCTTGTAATAAATCTAAGAGAGTTGTTCAAGGTCTTGAGCTGAAAACCACACATTATGGCTGAGACAATAAAGATCTAAATAAATGGAAAGATGCATGAAGTTTGGGAATTGGATATTGCAATCCTATTTAAAATCTCATCAAACATTCTTTGATTATTCATTAAATTATTCTAAAATTGGTATGGAAATACCCTAGGAGAGTTAAGAAAATAATTCAGGGACTGGAGAGCCTGCTCAGTGGTTAAGAGCACTGGCTGTTCTTGCAGAAGACCTGGGTTCAAATCCCAGCAGCAACCATATGGCAACTAACAACTGTCCTTAACTTCAGTTCCAGAGGATCTGACGCCCTCTTCTAGCTTCTGTGGACATTGCACAACACAGGTGTACTTACATACATGCAGGCATAATACTAATACACATAATATAAAATTTAAAAAAGAATTCAAAAAGAACTAACATGGAGGGCTTACACTACCAGAATTGGTAACTTATGACAAAGCAACAGTAAATAGGAAACATAATCACATCCTTCCAGTGAAGGAGCCACTGAGTGCAAAGGCAAAGGATCCTCTCTTCAACCATGTGGGAGCCAAGGCCAGGATGCTGGGGAAATGGACTTTCCCTTCATCTATGTGTTATACACAAAAATTTGCTTGAGGTGGCAGATATATTTAAATATGAAAACAGAACACATCATTTGAAAGAAGACATAAGAGAAATTTCCATGAACTTAAAATAGGTAAATATTTATTGGTTTGTTTTGATTTGTTTTTAAGACAGGGTCTCCCTACAGCCACAGTTGATCTAGAACTCACTGTGTAGACCAGGCTGGCCTCAATTTCACAGAGATCTGCCTGCCTCTGCCTCCCAAGTGCTGGGATTAAAGGTGTTGCCACCATGCCTTGCCTACAAATATTTCTTAAAACAAGAAAGACACATTTGATTTCATTGAAATTTTAAAAGCATTTGTTCATCAAAAGATCTCTGGATTTAAAAGCCCATTTATTTATATCTATATAGACTAAAAGGGGTTTATAGTTGCAATACATAAAATCACTACAAATAAATTTTTAAAAATTGGCAAAAGACTTACTAGAGCACTCTCATTTAATTCATATGAGGTAGGCACTCAGATACTCACTTTACGCCTGAGAAAACAGGCTCAGTTGTTTTTAATATTTTTATTTATTAATTTTTATTATTTTATGTGTATGAGCATATTGCCTGCAGGTCTGTACAAGCACTCACATTGTGCAATGCACTTGGAAGTCAGAAAAAGGTATCAGATTCTCTGGAGCTGGAGTTATGGATGGTTGTTGGATGTCATGTGGTGCTGGGAACTGAACCCAGGTCCTCTGCAAGAGCAGACAGTGCTGTTAACCATCGCGCCATCTCTCCAGCCCCTGAGGCTTAGCTAATACAATAAGATCATGCTGCATAAACCTCAGAGGCAGTCTATTTTACTATATTACCCTATTACATTTCTTCTTGCAAAAGGTGTGTGTTACTCTGTGTGTGTGTGTGTGTGTGTGTGTGTGTATGTGCTTGAGTGTGTGTGTTTATGAGTATGTGTGTGTTCATGGGTAAGTATATAGTTACTACACTTAACTTATTTTTTTAGTTAATTCTGTGTTTTTCCTAAAGCCCTTTTCTCTAGTTTCGTAGGCTACAAAGGTGAGCGATTTTATTTTGGTCCTCTACTTGACTACAATTTTGACAGCTTGTCTCTGGGAAAAGTAAAAACTCTATTTAAGCCATTTAATCGATCACTTTTGGAAATAACATTTTGTTCTGTGTATTTCACTTGGTCAAATTATTCCACAGTGAGTTCAAGGAATGAATCAGTTAGTTTACTCAAATTTTGTTGAATCACGCAGTACTCGTGATAAAATTAATTCTTGACACCCTGAGTGCTCAAAGCATTTCTGGAATAGTGTGTGTTTGTGAATTGTCTTATTGGGATCTCACAACACCTCTAGAAAATAGTTGCTGATCATCCCCACTTACAAAGGAGGAAACTGAGTCATCAGAAGTGTAGTAGATTTTCCAAGCACATATCTGGCTAAGTGAGGAGGTTGATTTAAACCTGGTTGTTTAACATGTCCTCAGCTTTTAACTACTGTACCAAACCATTTCTGTTGTTATTTATAACTAGCAAAAGGTAAGAAATCCACATCTCAGCAAATTTAAATTGTAGTTGGTAAATGATGGAACAAGGAACAGAAGTGAGAGCTTCTAGAAGGTCATGGGATGTGTGTGAAGATGAAGGGTTGTTGCAAATCTACATAGGGACTTAGCTCTGGGCTGTGACATTGGGCGACAACTCAGTAAACATGGATATATTTCATTGTTGTTCCTAATCCAGGATTATGTTTCCTGAATTTAGAAAATACCATTCTGGCTGATGTGACATCCTCTGTGCTCTTAGACTCCATTACCAAGTGGCAGATCCAGTTCCTGGCCTCAGAGAATATAGCCTGCTTCCATCATCAACCCTGATCCTGTATGCTGCAGTTGAAAACTGAAGTAGTCCTCTCTCTTCTCCTTTAACTGAAATTCTTATCAAACCATATGTTCACACTGAGCACACTGATTCCACACATTACACGTCTCCAGTAGTCACAATCCCTCCTCCAGGTGTGCAGGGATATTCTCCAGAGAGGTGGAAACAGACTTGAGGATATTAAATTCTGTTGTCGTATAGGCAAATGGGTAGCCAAACTTACTTTGTGCAAGGACCATGTATAATGGATCGGACGTTCTGACCTTCCCATTCACTTCCTGATATTTGTATCACCTCTGGGTTTGAGTTATTTTCCTCTCCTTATCTTCTAGCCTGCATCTCTTAGTGGACTTTATTGGGGTTTGTATAATACAAATACTTAGTGAACATTTTAGTGACTGTCTCAGAGGAATGCTCATTAAAATTTAAACTGTACTTGAGATGAATTTATAAAACTGGAAATTTATTATCATAAACTCTGACCAGAAAATACTGGAAGCCAAGTGAGGGCCTTTGGATAAAGGAATGCCAGAAAACCATGTTTTTATGAAACCTCAAATACCACACCAACCACATTCCCTGGGAAAAACCCAAACCTGATAATTGACAGAGGGGTTGCACCAAGGCTTAAGGCTAATATATCAAGGAAGTAAAAACATTGCTTCTCTCCTTATTTGCTCAAGGAACCATATATTTCAGAATATTACTTTGATATTTATGGGCCCCTTCTTCCTCCCTTCCTTCATCCCCTCTTTCCTTCCTTCATTTCATTTTTCTTTTTCCTGTATTTCTCTGTCTTCCTGCTTCTTCCTCTGTCTCTTTTCTCCCCACCCTGCCCTAATATTAGTGATTGAACCCAGACCTTACCCCTCTTAGACAAGTTTTCCATCACTGAGCTATATGTCCAGCCCTTTTGTAGCTTTTATTTTGAGACAAAGTCTCACCAAGTTTCCCAAGCTGTCTTAGAACTCACTCTTTGGCCAAGCAGGCTTTGAACTTGAGATCTTCCTGCCTCAGCTTCCCAAGTATCTTTTATTTTCTATAATAAAGTACTATGGCTGAAAGCAACTTGGGGAGGAAAGGGTTTGTTTCATCTTGCAAGTTACAGTCCCCCATCAAAGGAAGCCAGGAGCTGAAGCAGAGACGGTGGAGGAATGCTGCTTCCTAGCTTGCTCCCCCTGACTTGCTCAGTTACAGCCCTTATCTAGCCCAAGCCCACCTGCCCCGGGATGGTACAGTCCACAGTGTGCTGGGCCCTCCTGCATCAATTAACTAATAAAAAGGTGTCTCACAGACATGGCCACAGGCCAGTCCATGTAGGAAATTCCTCAACTGAGGTTTTCACTTCCCATGTCTCTAGTCAGTGTCACGTTGACAGAAACGAGCCAGCAGAGAGCATACATAAAGTACTAGCCCAATAATATTTTTTAAATTGCATGTCTTTCTTTGTCCCCTTGTAGGTAGCTCTTGCCAACAGAGGTAAATCTAAGATTGGTCAAATTCCTGGGGAAAGGAGAATTAGACCTTTACCTAACATGGCTTCTTTCCAGACTCTCTTGGAACCCTTCAACTCTTGAAGAACGTGCCCTGAAATCTTTTCCTGCTGCTGAATTTTCATTGTGTCTGAAGCACTAGCTCAGTGGTTTTCACAGCTCCTCCTGTTCTTATTTACTGTTCATGGGTTTAGCCATCTGAAGTACGTTGCTGAATATCCACAACTGTAGTCATAGCAGTGTGTGAATAAAATGCTTTGGAATGGATATTTTAGTTACAGCTCATACTTTCACTTACTTGATTGTACAGCACAAAGTTACAAATTTACTTACTCATCCATGACATAGCAAAAGTGATTCTCACTATGACAACTGGTGATTGTGTTTGCTGTTGTTGCCATTGTGTTATAGTTTGCATTCTCCCTTGCTGAGATGTGTTTGGTTATATTATGGGCAAGAGTGTTCTAATAACTTTAGGGCAAGTTAACATTTTCTGTGGGGACATCAAATTTTAGTCACTTGAACCATGGCCAAGGACATCAGAGTTCTGTGTCCGTCTGTGAGGCTAGAATGTATTACATTTTATCCCTTTTTTAAGTGATAATCCCAACAGCAGCTTTCAGTTTATTATTAACAATTTACCCTTTGTTTCCTCTATCTGGATGTGCTGAATCATACTCCTTTACATGTTACATTTATGGACATTCCTAAAGCTCCACTCTCTTTCCTCTACCTCTGCCAATGCAGCAAAGTTCTCTTCAATATTAGGATCACATTGTGAGCATTAACTGGGGCACAATTGGTACAATCTTTATTACCAAACCTTTTATTACTGATTTAGCCACATGTATCAATCTGTGCTAGCTATCACCAGATACCAGCTTAGCCACATCGTCACATATCGTGTCTTATGTTCATAACATAGAAAGCCTTTTGTATAGGAAGACAAGGTCTTTGTTTTACATATATATATATA
>NW_008343079.1:805235-826227 GCF_000622305.1 Nannospalax galili
CTTACTATATAGACCAGACTGGCCTTGAACTTGCTGTAATCTTTTTTACTCTTCTTCCCAAGTTCTGGGATTGCAGGGGTGAGCCAACAAACTTAAACAAGGACATCTGGTTTTTGTGTGTGTATGAGTGATATATATATATATACATATATATACATATATATATATATGGGCACCAAATGCGTGCAATGTCCATGGAGGCCAGAAGAAGGCATCAGATCCCTGGAACTGAAATTTTGGATAGTTGTTAGCCATCCTATGGGTGCTGGGAACTGATCTTGGGTCCCCAACAAGAGCAGTCCAGTGGTCTTAACTGATGAGCCATCTCTCCAGTCCCCTTTAAAAATATTTTTTATGTGTATGAGTGTTTAGACTGCATGTATGCAATGTCCATGGAGGCCAGAAGAGAGTGTCAGATCCCCTGAAAACGGAGTTACCAACAGTTGTTAGCCACCATGAGGTGGTCTTAAATGGCCAACACTTAGGTAAACTCTTTCTGAGTGTTTACTAAGCTATCATTTAATCCTCAAAATAATCTGTGAAACTAGCATTGCTAATTATTTAAAATATTACTTATATTTGTAAATTAATATTATTTGTGGATCAAACAAACTAAACTTGGAGCTTTTCAAATAGTTGAATTGTTCAACATGTTGCACTTTCACTTGTGTTTTCTTTCTAAAGTAAGACAAGTGCTTCAGTATTGGAACTACTAAAAAGATGAGCATAGTGTCACTCTTAGTTTATGGGCATTTTGTAATCAACCCGTTCTACAACATGTGGCTTTCCTGCAGGTAAAAGTGCAACCAGAGACCCTTTTTTGGTGAGGCAAATGAGGAGAGAGCAGCAAGTGTGGACCAGAATATGATGAGACACTGGACTGATTAGCAAGGACAGTTTCCAGAACTGGTGTTTGCCCCTACATAAGGCCATGGGGAAGCATGAAATAGATGTGCTCTGAAAGCCATTTGGGGAGTAGTACTATCACTAATCAGAATTGGAGGCTCAGAAATTATTTGGTTTAAATTCCTTGCTAAGAAAAAAATGATTCCACACATGTTTGGCAGGTGAGAATCTGCTGTGTGCTTAGAGGATTTCAGTCCCTTGTAGGATACACATTCCCTTGCTGGTCAATTGTGTGGGTTTCTTAGGATTTTTCTATGTACTAAACTTCGCAGCTTGAAACAATACAAAGTATAGAGTTAGATGTTCAGGAATTTTTTCTGAATTATGAGGTTTAAAATTAAACATAATTTTCTAGAAGTCATCTAAAAAAAACACATTAGGCAGAACTATATTTTTTTTGTTCTATCAAACAGGCTTTTCTGAAGATATTCCAGGACTGATTTTATTATAGCTACATCACACTGGCAACTAAAATTCATTCTTAATAAAATCAAATACTTGAACTACTATTTCATTCATAGCTACCAAGCCCTTATTACCAGGACTCCTCACCTTTTATCTTAGTAATAATTTAAAACTACTGAGGCTTGCTATATTGTATTTTAGCAATTCCTCTCTCACAATTCGGCTTGGAGAATATTTTAAATCTTGATTCCATCACTGATGTTGTTATGGTTCCCTCACAGGTAGATGTCAGTTGGAGATTGATAAGCCTGCCTTTACCCAAGTTGTTAAAAACATCAACAAGTAACAATAGACAACCAATAGGCCTACTTTAAATCTTTGGTATTTACTTGGGTGAAGACCTTTAATGGAACATAAGAAATGTAAACATTGTGTGAAATAATCTAAATGTTCACATTTCCTGATTACCAATGCCACATATTATTTGGTTTAATGATGGCAGAACTCAAGCAATTATCATTTCTCAAGTTTTAATCAGAGAAAGGGGAAATCCACTTAACACAATTTCACCTAATATATGTCTGCCTGCACATTCCAATTTGCACATCATAAATGCAATGTAAATGAAGCCCTTCTTTTTCATAGCATTTTCTACATTATATATATATGGCTCTCATAAAACTTGTGAATCAGGGTAAGTGGTTTTGTTTGGGGGGCAACTAGCAAGGTCCAAAAATATTTCCATACCATGTAGCTAAAAAGAACTCCTTGACTACAGCCCAGATCTTCTGCCTTTGAGTCCTTTGACTCCTCTACCATTTATCAGAAGAAAATTACTATGATGTAAAATTCTTACTTCTAAATTCTGTGTCCCCACACAAAGCAGCCATTTTTTTTCCATTTTGAGCTACTCCCATTTGGGACCTAATAAGGTGCCTGCATGGAAGGGGAGCCCTTTGGGTCTGTGACTCATGTAAGTAAAATCAGCACTTAAGACTCCAGTGGGGCTGAAATGAAGACCATGCTCAGAAATTATGGGAAATATCTTTGGTCAGAGGACCCTGACACAGAAGCAGATAGAAGCAGATCTATGCCTCCAGATCTGGCTGATGGACAGAAGATGGAGTGACTTTTTTCCCCAGAAGGGTGGCAATGGTAAATCAATAGCTGTCATTCATTGAAACTATCCTCACTTTTCCTGTGGAGCTTTAGTAGAAGAAAACTCAGGCATGAATCTATGCGTGTGTTCACACACACGTGCATGCACACACATATATACATATATGCACACTTGAAGGCTCCCATGTAACTTTATGTGGAGAAATGCACATATTGTAATGCCTTCTTAGAGGATTTGAAGGAATTGCAATACGTCCCAGGCTCTGACAAGCCCTGTTGTTATCAGCCTACCTTTTCTACCTAGCATCTCTCATATCTAAGCAATCATGACTAAAAAAGGAGACTTTCATGTATTTTCTCTTAACAGTGTTGTTCTACAGATGCTTTTCAAAGCTACACTACTATGGTTAATGCTCATCTCAATTCTGAATGGCAGCCATCACTATCCCCAATTTACAAGCGACTCGGGTTAGATAATGGGTCTAATAGAACCAAAATACAAGCCCAAGTCAGCCTAAGGCCAAACCCATTTCCTGGGCATCATGAGACACAGCCTGAGGGCTTGAGCTCATTGAGGATCTGGGTTGTGAAGGACCCTGTGGATTGCCAACGTAGCTGTGGGTTCTAAGGGAAAATTTACAGGTGAGGAGAAAAGCTGCCCCTGATTGGAGGGGCTGAGAGAAGCACCTGAACAGGGCACAGGTTTGGGACAAGGAAGGTGAAAGGAAAAGATCCTGTTAGGTCATCATGAGGAGGGTGGGGAGTGGAGGCAGCAGGACTGTAAAGTCAGGTGTCTGTTCTCCCAGGCCACTGTGCAGGTAAAATGAGCCTCCCCAGCACCCAACACTGGCCCAAGACAATGAGCATTTAGCTGTCCCCTGCCTTGGAGGAGTCAGAGCCTGAGATCAGGAAACAGGAATGAGAACAGAGCTTAGGTCTCCAAGCTAATGCAATGCTTTCTACCTGTGCTGAGCTCAGCAAAACAGCCAAAGACTGCCCTTGAATAATCCACAGGCCTTCTCCATTTGTTTAGGGTTTTTCCTGGGTGTTTGATTGAGGGAATTTATCATTTTCTGTAGCAATGTCTACTTTCCACCTCAGATTCTCTCACGCAATCACAAACAGATTATTTTAAATGATGAACGTAAGTAGAAATCATGCTGGGCCTTGAAGGGACTTCACAAAAGGAAAAACAAGGGGGAAGCCACTAAGTCACTATTTGATAGTCCCCAATATGAACACTAAGCTGGGCCAGGATCACTCTAACCTAACGATTGTTTTTCAAAAAATTTACTTCCAAATTGTATAATCAGGCTATTACACACACACACACACACACACACACACACACATTTCCATCTTTTCTGGCTTCCTTGGGAAAAGCTATAGATTTGACAGCATGGAGCTCTAGACTTGAGATTGTCTGCGCTGAGTCACAGCTTCATGGTTGGCTTATGTCACCCCACCCAGTTACCTGAAGGCCTGGGGTAGGATTTGCTTCTGTCCTCTCTAGCCTAAAGTAAGATTTGGGAAGGAGACTCCACTGTCAGCTACCCTCCCCAGAATGCCCTGACCACAGCAAGTTATTAGAGCACTACTCAATAGACATTTTCAGTGGACAGCACTACAAGTGTTTGATCATCCACAGAAAAAGGAAGGCAACTCTGACATGTGGCCCATTCCTCAATCCTTTGGTTGCCTCATAAATGGGAGAATTAAAATCTCAAAACAACACAGAAAAGAATAAGAGCGACACAAGGATTTCAGAACCCCCCATCTACAGGCTCAAAAGCCATCAGCCCGGGCACAGAGTCCTTCAGCAGTGAGCACAGGTAAATAGATTTTTACTATTTGAATCCCACCAGGCTGAAGATTTTAAAGCACTGTACCTTTTTTGAGCCTGGTCCGATACAGTAATGCACAAACATGGGTTACACTCGTAATTTTCAATTTTCCAGAAACCCCACTAAAGGAAGTAAAAGAAGCAGGTGGAATTGATTTTCATAATAGAGTCTAGTCTACTCAGTCTACCTGAAATACCATTTCAATGTGTAACCAACATGAAAATTATCAGTAGGGTAATTTACTAAGTTCTTCTAAGTCTAGTGTGTATTTTATACATACAGCACCTTTCAATTTGGATCAGATAGCTGCAGACCTAATTGTTTATTGACGTTAGATTAATAACTAAGAATAGGTAGAGATTTCCCACCACTCTTACAAAGAAGCGGTGAGAACCAGATGAGAAGCTGATGCCCTTCTGATACATGAGCTGAGATCCTGGGTTCCTTTCAGCACCACCAGCACCCCAGGCACTGCTGTCCCTTCTTCGACTGTCTCTCCATTCTCCATCACCTCTTCTCATTGTCCTCATCAGAGACACTGCTGGAGTGTGGACAGACTGGGGTGTAAAGGGTCAAGGAATGGACTGGCTTTCCAGTCTGTCTCCTGTAAGCTGCTGACCTTGGACAAGTTACCTAACCTCCTTGGTCTCAGGTTTCTTTCCTATGAGATGGGTTTACTTCCTTTATAACTCAGTTGTGAGGATTAAGTGGAATCATGAATATAAATTCCTCAGCACCAAATGGACACCATAGAGTTTTTAAATTTTAGTGGATTTTTTAAAAGATTTATATATGTTTGAAGAAGGAGAAGTAGGAAAAGAGAATCAGAGAAGGAAGAAAAAATGTTAAATGTGCTGAAATCTCAGACTATATGTCGCTTCTTCAGCATGTGGTGCTAGAACCTTTCTTGGTCTAAGTAAAAGGGTGGCTTCAGCCCAGAGCTTCATAAGCCTGGGTGGTACATACATCCCCAGAGCAAAAGAATAAGAACAGAAAGTTTCAGTTTCCACTTGATTGTCCAATTCCATGGAGACCCAGGTGGTCAAGGGGGAGATACCTCCGTGGGCTCCATGGGGAGCACACCTTGGTGACTCTGCAGCGTGTCTTGGATGCTTCACACGGTCCACCACATGCCTTGGTGACATGAACTCTGCCATCCAGAGCCACAACTTGCTCAGCCCTGTAGACTCACCCACATTTATAAACGGTAGCAGACCCAAACCTTTGCAGGTCCTAGAACCAGCACCTTCAGTGCTGCAATCTGCCCCTGCTCTGGTTGAACACAGTCCCTGCCCACAGCCTTGGGCACTGTGAGAAAACATGAAGAGAGGGGAATACTCACCAGTTCATTTTCTTCCCCTTCATTGAGCAAAGCCCGGTGGTCCTTCTTACCATTCTCCATCTAAAACGGGGGGCAGAGAGTCCTTTCTGGCAGAGTGCGTGTGGAAACGTCAGAACCACCTGGGCGTCTGTGAACTCAGGCACTACTTGTCATTGCTGTTCTCAGGTGCTTATAAAATCCGCTGGCACCTTGCCTGTTAGACCAACAAAGAAAAGAAAGGAAAGCCTCTCCTCAGCCACAGGATTGGTCTGCTAATTTATCTGCTTGATGTGTGTTTTTTCTTCCCAGTGTTTATTTACTGCGCTGCATGTGAAGTGCCTCCAGACTTAAGGAATGATGAGAGGAAAAAAGTTGTTGAGCTAGAAAGCAATTTCACAGGCAGTCGATGAAAGTCCCTGCCAAGGAATGGGAATGGCCACTGTGCTAAAAACAGGAGACAGAAGACCAGCCAGTGGCAGACTGTAAAAACCCCATGGGATTTAGAGTGGTCCTGGGCACCTTGAGAGTGGCCTGTGGGGACTGGAGGAAGGGAGACTGGTTCACGGTGGGGAATCCAGGAATCCTTCTCGAATCAGAAAGTATTGGAGTTCTGATGCCTGTTCTACTGATGATCGTGGATAAATCACTTATCTGTCTTTCAGGTTTCTGGTATGTAAAATGTCAATAACTATAGGCTGATACTCGGGTTCAAGATGATATTTGCAAAAGGCCAATTGTGACTTCTGCCACATTCAGTGAGAGATAAGTACCATCATCATAGCATAAATCAAAGGGAAAAGAGTTCAAAATGAATTATAATAATAACTGGATTCTACGGTTTACAAAACCTTTTCAGTATATGGAAGGAGGATAAGAGAGAAAGACTGAATATTAAGGACTTAATAACTGCCTTTGAATTTGATGTTAAATAGTAGAGGTGATAAACATTACCAGTGAAATCTACCTGATGACTTTATATCCATACTCAGGTACTAAGGATCCAAGTGTAACCGACTGTGACTAGTAATAATCATATACATAGAGATTAAAGACACATGTGCGAACGTGTTAGTAGCATCAAAAATGTAGGAAACAGCATATCTTAAAATGAAATGGCACTTTTAATCCCAGCACTCGGGAGGCAGAGGCAGGCAAATTGTTGTGAGTTCAAGACCAGCTTGGTCTACATAGTAAGTTCAGGTCACCTGGGACTACAGTGAGACCCTGTCTCAAAGAGATGAAAGAGATGTTATCTTTGCTTTGGAAATTGTTATTGAATATGTTAAAGCTGTAATGACATGCTTCTTCTAATCATGTGGTTGTTAAATTTTTTTAAAACTTTTGAAAAATAAACTTAAATAAAAGAGAAGATAACACAAGGTATTGCCACAGCTCTTGATTACCTCCAAGAACTTGAAGGTAAGACCCTACTGCTGAAGATAGGGCATACTTAGAACATAGGACTTAGAGCAATGGAGCTGGAACTGACCTGGAAGCCTCCTCCCTGAAGATGAGCTCACATAGTTCTAGAGGCTACTATGCAAGCTGCTAAAGGAGAACATCAATCAATGGTCCCACATCCATGCCTCCCCCTATGCACTTCCACAATGGCTCCTGAGCCATGGGTGGATGAGGTTCCATATAGGAGTCCCATCCTACACTCTGCAGTCTCTTATTCTCCAAAACTTGGCCAGTTGAGGCCCTCTGTGTGCATCTCACTCTGATGTACATGGAAGCCTCACTGGAGAGAGTTGAGGGGTGCATTAACCCTCTCTCTACCCCTTATTCTGCTATGTTCCATGAGCCTTAGTTGTAGAGATTCAATTGCAGATGTGTCGCATAGTACTGGGCATCTCCAGACCTATGTTCTCTGTGCCTGACCAGGTGTTCAACTCTGCAGTAGCCTCCATCTCTTGTAAAAGAAGCTTCTTCGATGAGTGCTGTATGGCATGCTTGTTACTCAAAGGGAGGTCTCTACCTGGCACTGTGTTCCCTTCCAAGCAGCTCCCAGGTATACATACGCATTAATGTTCAGACACTCTATGTGCATTTCCCATAGGGTTTCTAGTTTCCTAGCACCCCAAAACTCACTCATCTCCACTCTTTTAACTTCATCTAGTCTACTGAATGAAATCCTTGTCACTTTATCTGTGGAAGGAAATGGACTATGAGTGAAAAGTATTGGAAGATTATCTCTGTTTCCATTAATTGAAATAATCATCGGTTACCTTAAGTTGGCTCCCCTTGACACATAGTGTTTCTCAGCCTGGGAAGATGTGACTGTTGACAACAAATTCACAGTTATAGCTTTTCATGCCAGCAAGGTGTCTAAGGTACCCTTTCTTCACAAACTTATGGCCTCACAAATGTTGCAGTCCATCTCAACTCAGGTTCAGATTTGGGGAAAGAAGTTTCAGTAAGACCTGACTAAAAACAGGGAGTGGTGGCTCTTTACTTTTTACCCCTAAGCTCTTTACTCATATTTCTTGCTAAAGGAATATCAACTCTTTTGGATGATATGATTCAAAGTAAACATACTAATAACAAGTCATGATTTGTCTAAAGTGGGTACATGATACCATTCTAAGCAATGAAATATAAGGTATATACAGTTGGGGGCAGGGTTCTTGTGGGAAAGATTATCCTGGTGCTGAAAGAGAAAAGTGCTCTGGTTTGGACTTCCTATCACTTCCTTTCTTCCCTTTCTTGAAAATATATGCGAGGGTATGATTCTTGACGAATGGGGATTGTGTGGACCAGCAGGAAAGGGAGCATCTCTAGCTTTAGTGAATGAGTCTTGCTCAGTGAAGGGCCAGTGGGCATGGTGGGGGGGTTGGAATCATGCCTCATGCTCTCCTTGGCAGAGACAAGTTTCCCAATGCATGTTTCCGTAACCTAAATGGAAACAAGATTTGGGTGTCTTTTCTAGATCTCAATTTTTTTGTTATTTTCTCTTCTGAACATATTAACCTTACTGAAGCATTCTATTTCACCAATATTGTTGAGTACCTACATAAGAAAATTGATTTAGTTAAGATAGGCTTTTTATAACAATAAACAATAACATTTTCAGTGATCCGTTTCTGCCTTTCTCATGTCTGTGACAAATATTTTAAAATGAAAAATAAAACAAGTTACAGCAATCGTTAGAAAATAAATTTAAATAGCAGATACAGTCTTTTATTAGATTCTGTATATAATTATGACATGATTTTAAAAATAAGCATCAGTATACAAAAAGAAGTAATTTCTACTTTTTAGCTATGCTAAGGCGTTTTTACAAAAGAAGAAAAAATGTGTTATAATTGGTAGTAACGCTGAAGTAACTGATAGATGGATTTTAATAAAACATAGCACCTGCAAAAAGAAGGATCTAGGTAATTATTAAGCCATCACAGCAATGCAATATTTTATTTTCATGACCTATTGTCTAGCTTTAAAAAGAATAAAAATTTTGGCCAGTGAAATGGATCAACCCTTCAAGGTACCTGCTGCCAAAACCTGAGCTCAATCCCTGCAACCCACAGAGTGGAAAGAGAGAACTGACTCTCCCAAGTTGTTCTCTAAGCTTTACATTCCTACACACACACACACACACACACACACACACACACACACACTAAATGTAAAAAACGAAGTGATTCAGTACCAGCAAAATAATCAGTTTATTACTGTGTTCTCATTGGTAGATTCACTCATGGAAAAATTTAATAAATAAAACTTAAGAAGTAATTTTAAATTATAAAGATAATAGTCAAATACAAGAATATATTTCAAATATGAACTAAAACTATACAAAAATATTACAATTCACAATACGAGCCCTCTTTAATTTTTTCTGAGGAAGAATCTTGGAAGGAAAAAAACTGAACAACTGAATTTGAGCCAGAGGAGGAAGTCTCAGTTGTCAAGTTAAGGGATTCAACTTCATATGCCCTGCAAAAGCAGCCCTTGGATATACCATAGCAGCTAACAGTCACTTCCACTCTCTTCAGTTCAATTCCTCCCACACATGAAAAAGTGCTGTGTGCGAAGCCCTATCCTAGGTCCCAAAATGAGATTCAGAAACGAACAAGGCACAGACTACCCTCGGGCTCTGTCTCCTGGAGATATGCTCCTGAACCCAGGCCTTTTTCAAAATGTTTTTCACTTCCAATTAATGTATCAGCATCCATAGTTTGAGGTACAGTGCGGCACTTCAATGCAAATATAAAAATCAGGTGGGGTATTATCTTTATCACTTCAGACATTTATCATTTCTTTGTACTAAGGACATTTATTTAAAATCTTCTCTCCTAACTATTTTGAAGTATGCAGACACCTGTGTGTTCCATAACTCTTGCCAACCATAGTTATCCCAGTGTGCTATAGAACATTAGAAATGATCCCTCTATCCAACTGCACTGTGAAACACATCGTTGTCCCCTCTACCCTTCTCAGGCTCTGATAACTGCTCTTCTATTCTTACTCTATGAGACTGACTTTCCTAGCTTCCATATGAGAGCAAGCATATGTGGGATTTGTATTTGTATGTGTGACTGGGTTCTATCCATTGCTAATGATTGCTAATGATTGATTTTCCTTCTTTATAGTTGCTGAATAATATTCTGTTGTACACCTGTGCATTTTTATTCACTTGCCGAGTGAGCACCTAGGCTGATTCCACATCTTAGCTGTTGTGAATAGTGTTCCAATAAAAATGTGAATACAGATTCCACATGCTGATTTCAGTCCTTTGGGGTTGCTATAGTAGTGCTAGCTGAATCCGAATCTTATAAGTCATTCTTGTGTCTGAGCTGATCTTGTGACCTTTATTGCAAAGGAGCTTTGATTAGCTCATCTCTCATTGCCAGATGGAGGCTTGGCTTTCCACTGTTAACCGTATGTACCACCGGTACAGACACATGCCAATACGCACTGTACATTACTTAGTTGGACCCTTTGAGGTAGCTTCATCCTATGAAACACAGATGGTTCTGAATTTCTTGAACAAAGTTGTGATGTTTGAAAGCAACTTATCATTGAAATATTTGTAGTTTCTAACACCAAGCAAGGAAGCCCAGGGGCTCCTGTTTGGAGCGAGACAAGCTAAGATGAAGCAGTTTTTAATCCTACGCACTCTTTGCTGACTGCTGATCGATGAACAGAGGCTCCGCCTCCCTCTTGTGCCAGTGTGTTCTCTCTGGGGCTCTCATTTCTGAGCCTATTCCAGGCTTGGCCGCCCCTCCTGCTCCCTCCTCAGGGGCAGAGACATGGCTTAGGTAGCTGAGTTGACTCTTTATGGCTCTCAAGAGAGTCAAGTACCAGAATTTGGATTAAACCCTGTGCTATGCTTGCTTTTCATTATAAAGTGGGGCTCTGCATGCTGCAGATAATTTGTCATGGATCGTTGAAGTTATTCCTCTGTCTTACTACCTCTGTTTAGAAGTTTTAAAATGCTGGCTCTTTAGTCACAAAATAAGTATTAATTGATTTACCATCTTATGTAGTCATTTCTGTTTTCCAAGTTCTTAATATATCCCACGTTAGATATCCCTCACTGTCCAGCAGTCCACCAACTTTGATTTGGGAATTATCCTGATGCCACCTGATATGTAAGTTAATAACGGCTCATCACACTGAGTGAGAAATCCACTCATCTTCAAATCTAAGCACTAAATACAGGGAAAGGCATATATAGTGGGGACTCAATACATATCATAAGAATGGATAAATCACTTTTTCACTACCTAGGCAATCTGCTTGTCCTTCGCATTGGTCAGTAGCAAAATGGAAAACAGACTGGCAACATGTTGTCTATTGTTTGCTCAGGTCCCCTTAGACGCCTCTGATGCCTGCGTGGGTGGAATGTGTTTTTGTCAGGTGATCTAGCTCTACAGTTCTCATGAGAGAATTCCCTTTGAACCCTTCTTCTGTCCCAGTAAGTGCCTGGAATTTGCTCCCTATCCCTGCCCTGCTTCCTTACTAAGAGGTAGGCGAAATGGAGTTCGTATCACAATGCTCCCTAGTAGCATCAGATTTTGTTAATACTTTGCCCACAAACACTTCCTTACTTGTATTATCTTTCACGCCCTCACCAGGTTCTCTTACCCTGCACATAAATCCCCATGTCGGTGGCTGCTTCTGGGAAGTCCAACTCCAGAAAATAATAGAACCTGCCTAAGATTTGCACCTGACTGTCCAGGTAGCCACCATCAACCTGCCCCCTTCTTCTCTGTAAAACAACCTATCATACAAGCGATTTCAATCTTTCTTCTCTCTGTTGTCTTCTCTCTCTCTTTCTCTCTCTCTCTCCCCATCCCTCCCTCCCTCCCACTCTAAAACTTCAAGGTTCTTCTCCCCCTAATTTAAACATTTCCTTGCAACCTTGTCTAATTTAACTTGGCCATAGCTTCTGCCTAAAGGATTAGAGTAGTTACAGGGAAATTCAATAGTTTGTGTAGAGCTGCTAGAAATGTATTGAGTATTGTTAAGGACCTTAAGCTCCTCTAAAGCATATGCCACATTTCCTTGTGCTCTGTGTATTTAGCTGCACAGGGACAGTGCCTGTTTAATTTAGTCTCCTTGAAGGGCTTTTAAGATGACTTGTTACAAGAACAAATCTATTCCACTCCTAGTTGTGTGGCTTGTCTGAGGAGAACAGTGTGTGCCAGTGCGAGTGACTGTCAAATGTTAGCTGTACTTGTCAGGTAAGTCTGACTAGTGACCAAAATACATCCAGTGCCATCAGGTCAATACCTTAATGAGCACTAAACTTATCTCGCAGCTCACACCACTGCCACCCAAAACACCAACAGCCACTGAGATGAGTGAAAGATACTGAACAGAAAGGCAAGACCACTGCTGAAATTGGTGTGACCATTACAGAAAGAACATGGGCTCAACTGCACTTGCCAATGCCAAAGATACCTCTAGGGAAAAAACATCTGGGGTGAGGTAGGTGGTTATAAAGACTGAAAATGGACATAAGTAAGTCTCAAGAGCCATCTTGCTCTTGAGATATGAACCTGATGGTGATGATCCAAGATGAATTGATTTCTTATTCATCAGCAGTATATGACCTAAACTCTTAGGGTGATAAGGATTTCCTTAAAATTATCAGACATGAGCATGGTCAGGAAAAAATGATTCTTTCCGTCTCTTCCCAGAAGGGTAGTCTAATTTGAGTATCTTTAGGAATAGACTTTTGTATTGATTTTTAACTGGCCTGATGAATGAATGCTGGCTATTAGAACCCGCCAAGTTTCTGCCCTTGATGTATGGCAATGCTTTCCCAGAGAACTCATCCAGGGATTCTCTGGTCAAGAGCACAGTGCTTGGAGCTATAGTGAAGGGGCAAGATAAATGGACTTACCTTACAGGAGAGAAGTTTGTCAATAGGATTTCTCACCTGAGGCTGCCTTATAATATAGAGAATGCACAATGACAAATCACATTTCCAAAGGAAATATACTCCCACCCATCCCCAAAGTTGTCACAAAGCAAGGTAAGTTGGCAGGAGTCCCCATGGGGACTAATGCACATTTAAAAGAAACTTATTTAGTTATTCTTTTATCTTTACTTATGGTTCCAGAATTGATTTCAGAATCTGCTGGTGAGCTTGAAGACACAGCTCACCAGGACCCATTCCAGAGATTCTGACTGTCTGCTGAGGCTGGGCTTAAGAATTTATTTCTAGCAAGCTCCTTGGGGATTTTCATGCTGGGTCAAGACTGAGGACCTTGTTTCAAAAGAAACTTATGAATTGCTGCAGACTATTCCCTAGAGAGAAAAAGCTAACCCGTGATGTGGGAGTAAAAAGGCCAAGTAAACATCACCTAAAAATACATCTGAGTCTGGATGTTTTGCACAGGACTTTGCATCTCACAGGATGTCTGTGGATTTGGAAATCACCCAGGAAGGGTCCATTGTAAAAAATAGTTCTTCTGGACATTCAGGTGATGGGAGGAGAAAGGTTACAAAATGAAGTCTAGGAAATAGGCAACTCTTTTGAAATGCAAGTAATTTATCCTTTAAATACAGACTAATGGATCACTATAGTTTATTTTAAATAATAAATAGACTACGTTTAAAAAATAGTAACTTTGGGGCTGGAGAGATGGCTCAAAGGTTAAGAATGCTGATTGTTCTTGCTGAAGACCCAGGTTCAAATCCCAGCACCCACATGGCAGCTAACAACTGTCCGTAACTCCAGTTCCAGGGGAATCCAATGGCCTCGTTTGTCCTCCTCCGGCATCGCACGACATGGGTGCACTTACCTACCTGCAGGCGATACACATCATAAAATAAAAATAATAAATAAAATTTTTAAAAAATAGTAACTTTAAACAGCGAGTAATACTGGCATAGTTACAATTTCAATAAATGAATGATGTATATTCGGTCATGTAATATTTGGCTTAGGCCTGTTTTTATTTAGCTTTTTATTGATTCACACACAAATTAAATAGCTATACTATGGACAAAAGGAAGGCCTGAGAAACCTCCTTATCACCTGAAAGATGAAACAACATAAAATGTGTGAGCACATTTTGTCTCCTTTGATTTTCTATAGTCATGAATGAAGTAATAACTGATATTCTAGTGCCAGTAACCAAGGAAACTGCCACAGAGATAGTGATTAGTCTACTCACAGTTACAAATCAGAAGAGACTGACTTTAAAGTCAGATCTGTTTGATCTGTGTTCATATTTTTGCTTCTATATGCCATTGCTCAATAGGGACGTTCTTGAGATGGCACCTAATGATGTATCAGGTGCAGGTGCTCTCCTGAATACTGCTACCCTGGACCATCTACTGTACCCCTGTGTACTGTACCCCTGTGTACTGTACTCCTATGTTCTGTGTACTATTGTTCATCTGTGAATGTCCATGCTCATAGTGAGAATGTGAGGTTTGGGACAATATAAGACCTGAATGTTCCTGAGACTAACTCTTGGCTTCTAGCTGCAGCTAGATTCCAGAATCTATTGAAGGAGACTCTAAGCTTGTAAAATGATCCTCAGACATAACCGGTTTCCAATGTGTTACGCAGCGTGGCTGAATTCTTTATGCTATTTAATCTTTAAAAAATTCTCAGGGATAGCCTTGGGGTAGGTCTAGAGGAAGCTTGGCTCAGTTTTCAGGTTCAGCCAGCTGCTGAACCACCTCCTCTTGTGTTATTAGTTGCTGAGAAGTCCAGGCAAAATGTGGCCTTGAGGTTGGCCCAGTGGATTCACTCCCCAAGTGTTCTTCTATGTACTTTCACCTAATTGGTATTCACCTTGTGTGGAAGTTTCTTTCTGAACATTATATTTTATATCCCACAGCTCCATAAACCTGAAGTGGTGGTTAAAAACAGGACCATAGAAACCTCTACTCTGTAGACCTTTCTGAGTCATTAAGAGGGTCACAGAAGCCCCTTACATTGATATGGCAGGCAATGCTCCTGGTTGCAGCATAGTTTCTCTATGTCTTGACCCTTCAGTTGAATGTATAGCCCACAGTCACCATTTGGAGGTAATCACCTTCCATGATCAGACATCAGTAGGTTTTGCATAACCCTGAGGTTGGTTGATGAGGATCCCAGGACTCTGTGCTATGCAAGGTTGCTTAGTCATCCTTCCCCATTCTGCACCTCCTTTAGCCACTTTCTTTCCCTTTTAGCAACTTGGGGACATACTCAGACTGCTTTTGTCACCTATATATGTCTATGTGATGTCATCAGCTAATAGCAAAGTGTATTTAACAACTGTTTTCCTCAGTTCCCATCACTGCTAGGTAACAGAGGGAAGTAAATTTCTTCTACTCTGTTTTTATCACACTTTGACATACAGACCATAGAGTAGATCTTTCCCTTCCTTGATTTCCTCCCTCCCTCTCTGACACAGGTTCCCATTCCCCTAGTACTCACTGTTGGGACAGTGTTCTTCATCTTGGTCTAAAGTCGTTGCCATGAGCTCTGTAGCCACGTGTCCTCCCTACCTCTCTATCGCCATCTCTCTATCACCTCTCTATGTTCCTATCATCTCTCTACCTCTCTATCAACTATCATCTCTCTATCTCTATATCACCTATCTGTCATCTATCTAATCTCTGCCTTTTAATCGTGGTTCTCTTCCTTAGACCTTGAAAATTTCCTAAAAATGTGGTGAAACCAGAGAACAAAATGAAAATGCATGCTACTGCCCTCCGGTTTGTTCCTGTTCCTTTAGAGTCAATGCTTTGTTTAAACTTTGCCCCAACTCTCTCTTTCTTTGGGTTGAATATTTTTCTGTGAGAGTCCTTAAATCCTTACTAAATAAGTATTTGTCACATACATATTGAGAAAGTTTTTTAGTATATGCTTACGTCTTCCAGTTCCATAGCACACTCTCACACTCTCGCTACACAAATGGAAAGCCAAACGTCTGAAGTACAACATTGTAATCACTGTACTTTGAATTTCTGGTTGTTTTTATTCATAGCGCTATTGTTTGAGTTAAACTTCTTTGTACTGGATGGAAAACAGATGTTCACAGACAAAGGCAGAAAAAATAAATCAACAGAATATCCCAGGATTATACTTTTTTACTCCATCATGTCACAGCTGCTTGCTAAGCCCTTAAGCATGACCCTGAACAAGGGGTAGAGTAGGAAGATGACATGATGAAGACTGATCCCTACCCTCAAATGCACTTTCTGGTCAAAATTGGAGTTGGGTGGGAGGTGGGGAAATTGAGACACTTTAAGTCCTTAAATATAAGATTAAAATTAAAAACTGCATAAGTTGCAAAAGATGAGAATGCAGAGTGTTGAGGATATGAAAACAAAACAACACCCTCACCAGCCTAACAGATCAGGTGCTATTCTATTTGGATATTGAGGAATAAGTGGGGTTTGCATGTGTGAGAATGAGAGCAAGAATTGTTGATGCCCCAACAGAGTGTATGCCAAAATGTTGGGGCGGGGGATATTGACACTAAAAAGAGAAATTTGAAGTTTGTGCAATAGAAAGTTGAAGAAGGGGAAAAGTCTGAAATGAGCCATAGATGGGCAGGGAAAGGATCTTAAATTCTTTAATGAGCAATAGACACTTCATATGATAGATAATTTGGATTACTAAGAATTTCTTGCCATGGACAAAGCATCATCCAATTTAGACAACTGAATTCACACAAATCTTGGGGCAAAAGAGGAGAGTTCACATCAAATAAACCAGGTAAGATGCCCTTGTAGCCAGGAAGTGACTGAAGGCTCAGTACAGAAGACACTCTCCTTGCCAGACATTGCCATGAAATGGTCCAGGATACAGGGCCTCAGTGGATGAGGGACAGGCACACTCCTCATTACACACCTGTGTTTGTGGTTGTATGAAACCTCCTCAATGCCATGCAGAGCCACCACGTTGGGTTTGCAGTACAAAATAAACAGTGTCTCCAGAATGTAGTGCATTCTACACACAGCAGAAGCACAAGCCCACTCGCACCCTCAACTTCAAGCCCAACATTGTCCCTAGTTAGTATATATGTGTCCTTTATCACAAGACAGTCATCAGATGTTCTATGGAGCCAACACAGTAGGAAGAGGGACATAGGAGAGTGAAAACAAGAAGAAAGTAGCTGAGAACCTAGTTGAGGCCCGGAGAGCTTTGCAGTCAACCGTGGACAAGGCCCTGCAGTGCTCTGTATTCAAGGCTTCTTGGCAGAAGTGGTAGCTGAAACCCACAGAAGGATCCGCTCCAGGCCTAGAGGTTCCTACAGATGAGCATTCAATGTAGAGGGAAGGGCAAATGGGTCTTCCCGGGGGAGCAATAGGCATGATGTGTTTGGGAAGGACAGGAAGCCCACCCTGGCTCTCATGGCAACTCCAGCAGAGTTCTGTTCTGTTCCTGTTATTTGTATATTTGTTTAATTTTGAAAATAATCATTTTATTGATCAAATTTAGGAGGTCGTCTGAACAAGTCTAATGGAAACAAAAAGGAAGACAGAAGGTTGTATGGCAGCAACTGTCAGAATTTATTTTTCTTATGCACATAAAGTGAACATAGTTCAAAGCCCAAAGAGAATCTATGCAACCCTGGAAAGCTCTGCAAAGTAGAGGTTGAACAAAGTTCAAGCAGATATGTCTGTTTCTGCGGGTGGAGACTGCAGTCAGAAACAGAACTTTATCTGATCACATGAAATATGCTCACAGGGCGCTGGTTTCATGACTTTACTCTCAGCTGTGAGAGTTGACCTTTTCTGTGATTGATGGTAAAGTTCAGGAGAACTTCTGTGAGAAACGGAAAACTCTTCCCAGAGAAAATTATTCTCATGGCGGCAATTGCGCTGCCGGTCTGCCTCGCTGCTGGCTGGCTTCTCAGTGCTGCACACTTCATTTAGGAGAAAACATCATTAAAGAAAGGCCCAGCAGGGAAACTCGCTGATAGAGAACCCAGGTCTGAGCCCAGGCCCTCTACCCCTGGCTGCGTGACATTGACCACATTACTGAGACTTTTGGAGAGTCTGACACCTCATGAAAAGGCAGAAGAGGGTAGACTTTGCCCTGCTTTTCTCTGAAGACGGTTATGAGTTTTAAACAAGAGAATAAGTATTATAAAACATAAAGACTTATGTATAAAGCAGGGAATTATAGCCTCTGTGGCATTATGAAGTACCTGGAACTATGTAAAGATGTTATTTTGATTTGACATTATTGGGGTATAGCATACATTTTGATTAGAAAGACTGAAAAACTCTACTGAAGAGAGTTCAGAGAGAAACGGAAATATTTTAACAAAATTAGATTATAAATTTTACTTGCTTCTTCTCTGCAGAATATTTATTATGCCATAAACTAAATACAAAGCTCTGAATAAATAATCACTTTCCCATCGCCACATGGGCAAGTGTGTCCATAGACACTTTCAGGGCAGGCACAGTTGCATCTCCATCTCAGACCACTCCATATGTAGGCAGGAGAGCCTAGGCTGTGTACTTCCCTACGGGTACAAGGTGAATACCTTGGGCTCCACACAGGGGATCCCTCCAATGATTTTTATCATATGACTACATCTTTTCTCCTCAAGAAAGTATATTGATGGTAGGGTAGCTTCAAAGTCATATGAGGGGCATTGTCCTACTTTCTCCTACTACCCACCTGTTCTTTACCCCGCCTACCATCTTATTTTGTCTGCTCAGGAGAACAGTGTCCTTTCTCATGACAACCTTTCTTTCTAGTAAAATATGCATATCAGAAATATTTATCCAGCTGTCTGTCCCTCACTCTGCTCCTCTTCCTAGGTTCTTCTCCCAATTAGGAGCCCCTTCCAAGACATAGAGCAATCAAACCTGTTTTCTCACACCATTAGGATTGCCCAGGGTTGGACACCTTGCTCTAGCCCATCGCCCCCTGGAATATCAACCTGGTATTCTGCACCGCACAGGAAGCTTTCATAAATGATTCACATCACAGCCTAAGGAGGTTCCAACAAGAATGCCAAGCCCAAGAGTGATCTTGCACATAGCTGAGTCTCAGCTGGCATTTGACTTCCTTTTTATTAATCTTGGAATAGCCACTTATGTCTCTGATGTCACAGAGTACGTGCCTTGTGTTCATCAGCTCCAACTCCCCTTGGTGCTAGTTGTGAGGATAGTGGTCATCATTAGCCTGAAGTTGTCCCTGTGTGCTCTTTATCCCCTCCTCTTCCTCTGTCTGCTTGGGACAGCCATGTCCTTCCCTCGGGTGAAGACTCTTTAAGTGTTTGAGTGCAAACTCTCCTAGTTTTCCCTGGGAAGAGACTACTTTGGTCTTTCACTTACTACTTCTAAGATGTAGACTAGTCCCAAGAATAGTCATCAAAATTAGTCCTTTCTGATAATGACTGTTGAGATCTGGTGGCTAATGGAGAACCAGCCCTCTAACCCAGGTCTATGCCAGCCATTTGTAAATTGCTTCCAATGGAACTTCTGTGGACCAAGTCCAAGTGCAACTCCAAATCTCAGCAAGTCAAATAGATATTCATTTTCTAGTTTTGCTTTATTTTGGACCTACCTCTATTCTGAGTCTGGCATGATGCCTGGCATTCATTTGGACAGAGGCCTGTTATGGCATTAGGTTTGTTTCCTTTAACCTGCAAATAAAATGCTTTTTTTATTCTTTTGCCTGATGATAAGATCACCCTGAACACTCAGTCCTACTGGAGCCCTTTCATCAGGAACTGCTTGGGTCCAATATGGCTTGCTTAGGACATCTGTGTTTGAGGCCTGAGTCTTCTCTCATCATCTGTTTGGCGGGGGTGATAAACCCTTCCTTCTAGAGTTCCAGAACTGTGCAGTCTCACCAAGGCAGAGGAAGCAAAGGCACTTGGGAAGGGACTAATTTAAGCATGAACTGTTCAGGCAACTCTTGTTCATGATTAGATTGTAGACTTCCTCCATTTTTCCCCTTCCCAGAACCCTCCCTTTGTGGAACATGAGAAAAAACTGTCAATTTTAGAAAAAGACATTCAGAGCTGCCATATCAGTGGTGAAGCAAAAGTAAATATTTCCATCTGTGCCAAGGAAGATAATGACCCTGAAGCCTTGGGACATGGAATTCTCTTCATGCCTTATTTTCAAAGCAGAAGCAGAAGCAAAAAGTATCCTTATGGCTAGGGGACACCATGATCCCAGAATCAGTTACAGTCACTGAGCCCCAACCTTACACAAAAGCTCAGTCAGGAAAGGAATGCTTTGCAGGTGCTGTTGACAAAGAGTGATGGTTTCAAGGGCCAGAACGTTCACACTTGCTTATGGCAGTCACCTAGGAGTTCATGTTGGTAATGGAAACTTTGTTTTGCTTTAAAACTTTATGCATGGGAATAAGTGTGAGATGCCCAGTCCTAAATGACACATCTACAGTGGAAACTCTACACCTAAGGCTCACAGAACAGAGTAGAAAAAGGGGGTAGAGAAAATACTAATGCATCTCTCATCTCTCCCCAGTGAAGTTTCCTCATGCAACAGAGGTCAATGAACAGAGAAGACCACAACCGGCCAACGTGTAGAGAATAAGAGACTGCAGAGTGTGTCTCTGGATAGGACTTATATTAAACCTCATGTACCCAGGGCTTAGGGACCATTGTGGAAGAGGGGTGGAAAAATTATAAGAGCCAGGGGTAGTGCAGGACCATAGGAAATGGAGTCTTACAGGCTTCTGGGAACTTGCTCATATGAACTTACATCAATGGTGAGAGCATGCCCAAGACCCACACAAACTCAATCAGACAAAAAACAGCATAGAGCTGGGGAAATGGGCAAGAGGACACACCTTAGCTGAGGAGATATTGGCAGCTGATCATTGCTGGGTGAAGAAGAGTCCATCTTCTTTAAGGTAGTGATGCTAGACAGGCTGAACAGGCTCCAATGGACGGACTCACACCAAGGGACAGCTGGGTACACAAACTTGATATATATA